>NW_025727435.1:300000-567626 GCF_021461385.2 Schistocerca piceifrons | reverse complement strand
CAGGGATACAGTAAATCTCAAGTGAAGCATCGGAATCTATAACTAGTGTCACAGGAATGGTTCAAAACATAGTCAGTAGGAAGAGTCGGTCTTCATGTACTTAAGTCGGCATTGTGCATTTTGTATTTAATTCCGATGCAATTTCTGTGTTTCATCGTCAATAAGAAGGTCAGAAGGATACAGTAAACCTGAAGTGACGCATCGGAATCTATAACTAGTGTCACAGGAATGGTTCAAATCATAGTCAGTAGGAAGTGTCGGTCTTCATGTACGTAATTCGGCATTGTGCCTTTTGTATTTAATTCCGATGCAATTTCTGTGTTTCATCGTCAATAAGAAGGTCAGAGGGATACAGTAAACCTGAAGTGAAGCATCGCAATCTATAACTAGTCTCACAGGAATGGTTCAAAACATAGTCAGTAAAAGGAGTCAGTCTTCTTGTACTTAAGTCGGCATTGTGCCTTTTGTATTTAATTCCGAGGTAATTTCTGTGTTTCATCGTCAATAAGAAGGTCCAAGGGATACAGTAAACCTGAAGTGAAGCATCGGAATCTATATCTAGTGTCACAGGAATGGTTCAAAACATAGACAGTAGGAAGAGTCAGTCTTCTTGTACTTAAGTCGGCAATGTGCCTTTTCTATTTAAATCCGATGCAATTTCTGTGTTGTATCGTCAAAAAGTAGGTCAGAGGGGTACAGTAAAGCTGAAGTGAAGCATCGGAATCTATAACTAGTGTCACAGGAATGGTTCAGAACATAGACAGTAAGATGAGTCAGTCTTCTTGTACTTAAGTCGGCATTGTGCCTCTTGTATTTAATTCCGATGCAATTTCAGTGTTTCATCGTCAATAAGAAGATCAGAGGGATACAGTTAACCTGAAGGGAAGCATCGCAATCTATAACTACTCTCACAGGAATGGTTCAAATCATAGTCAGTAAGAAGAGTCAGTCTTCTTGTACTTAAGTCGGCATTGTGCCTCTTGTATTTAATTCCGACGCAATTTCTGTGTTTCATTGTCAATGGAAGGTCCAAGGGATACAGTAAACCTCAAGTGAAGCATCAGAATCTATAACTGGTGTCACAGGAATGGTTCAAATCATAGTCAGTAGGAAGTGTCGGTCTTCATGTACTTAAGTCGGCATTGTGCCTTTTGTATTTAATTCCGATGTAATTTGTGTGTTTCATCGTCAATAAGAAGGACCCAGGGATACAGTAAATCTCAAGTGAAGCATCGGAATCTATAACTAGTGTCACAGGAATGGTTCAAAACATAGTCAGTAGGAAGAGTCGGTCTTCATGTACTTAAGTCGGCATTGTGCATTTTGTATTTAATTCCGATGCAATTTCTGTGTTTCATCGTCAATAAGAAGGTCAGAGGGATACAGTTAACCTGAAGGGAAGCATCGCAATCTATAACTAGTCTCACAGGAATGATTCAAATCATAGTCAGTAGGAAGTGTCGGTCTTCATGTACTTAATTCGGCATTGTGCCTTTTGTATTTAATTCCGATGCAATTTCTGTGTTTCATCGTCAATAAGAAGGTCCAAGGGATACAGTAAACCTGAAGTGAAGCATCGGAATCTATAACTAGTGTCACAGGAATGGTTCAAAACATAGGCAGTACGAAGAGTCAGTGTTCTTGTACTTTAGTCGGCATTGTGCCTATTTTATTTAATTCCGATGCAATTTCTGTGTTTCATCGTCAAAAAGGAGGTCAGAGGGGTACAGTAAAGCTGGACTGAGGCATCGGAATCTATAACTAGTGTCACAGGAATGGTTCAAATCATAGTCAGTAAGAGGAGTCAGTCTTTTTGTACTTAAGTCGGCAGTGTGCCTATTGTGTTAATTCCGATGCGAGTTCTGTATTTCATCGTCAATAAGAAGGTCCAAGGGATACAGTAAACCTGAATTGAAGCATCGGAATCTATAACTAGTGTCACAGGAATGGTTCAGAACATAGACAGTAAGATGAGTCAGTCTTCTTGTAATTAAGTCGGCATTCTGCCTTTCGTATTTAATTCCGATGCAATTACTGTGTTTCATCGTCAATAAGAAAGACCCAGGGATACAGTAAATCTCAAGTGAAGCATCGGAATCTATAACTAGTGTCACAGGAATGGTTCAAAACATAGTCAGTAGGAAGAGTCGGTCTTCATGTACTTAAGTCGGCATTGTGCATTTTGTATTTAATTACGATGCAATTTCTGTGTTTCATCGTCAATAAGAAGGTGAGAGGGATACAGTTAACCTGAAGGGAAGCATCGCAATCTATAACTAGTCTCACAGGAGTGATTCAAATCATAGTCAGTAGGAAGTGTCAGTCTTCATGTACTTAAGTCGGCATTGTGATTTTTGTATTTAATTCCGATGCAATTTCTGTGTTTCATCGTCAATAAGAAGATCAGAGGGATACAGTTAACCTGAAGGGAAGCATCGCAATCTACAACTAGTCTCACAGGAATGGTTCAAATCATAGTCAGTAAGAAGAATCACTCTTCTTGTACCTAAGTCGGCATTGTGCTTCTTGTATTTAATTCCGATGCAATTTCTGTGTTTCATCGTCAATAAGAAGGTCAGAGGGATACAGTAAACCTGAAGTTACGCATCGGAATCTATAACTAGTGTCACAGGAATGGTTCAAATCATAGTCCGAAGGAAGTGTCGGGCTTCATGTACGTAAGTCGGCATTGTGCCTTTTGTATTTAATTCCGAAGCAATTTCTTTGTTTCATCGTCAATAAGAAGGTCAGAGGGATACAGTAAACCTGAAGTGAAGCATCGAAATCTATAACTAGTCTCACAGGAATATTTCAAAACATAGTCAGTAAAAGGAGTCAGTCTTCTTTTACTTAAGTCGGCATTGTGCCTTTTGTATTTTATTCCGAGGCAATTTCTGTGTTTCATCGTCAATAAGAAGGTCCAAGGGATACAGTAAACCTCAAGTGAAGCATCGGAATCTATAACTGGTGTCACAGGAATGGTTCAAATCATAGTCAGTAGGAATTGTCGGTCTTCATGTACTTAAATCGGCATTGTGCCTTTTGTATTTAATTCCGATGTAATTTCTGTGTTTCATCGTCAATAAGAAGGTCAGAGGGATACAGTAAACCTGAAGGGAAGCATCGCAATCTATAACTAGTCTCACAGGAATGGTTCAAATCATAGTCAGTAAGAAGAGTCAGTCTTCTTGTACTTAAGTCGGCATTGTGCCTCTTGTATTTAATTCCGATGCAATTTCTGTGTTTCATCGTCAATAAGAATGTCAGAGGGATACAGTAAACCTGAAGTGACGCATCGGAATCTATAACTAGTGTCACAGGAATGGTTCAAATCATAGTCAAAAGGAAGTGTCGGTCTTCATGTACTTAAGTCGGCATTGTGCCTTTTGTATTTAATTCCGATGCAATTTCTGTGTTTCATCGTCAATAAGAAGGTCAGAGGGATACAGTAAACCTGAAGGGAAACATCGCAATCTATAACTAGACTCACAGGAATGGTTCAAAACATAGTCAGTAAAAGGAGTCAGTCTTCTTGTACTTAAGTCGGCATTGTGCTTTTGTATTTAATTCCGAGGCAATTTCTGTGTTTCATCGTCAATAAGAAGGTCCAAGGGATACAGTAAACCTGAAGTGAAGCATCGGAATCTATAACTAGTGTCACAGGAATGGTTCAAAACATAGACAGTACGAAGAGTCAGTCTTCTTGTACTTTAGTCGGCATTGTGCCTTTTCTATTTAATTCCGATGCAATTTCTGTGTTTCATCGTCAAAAAGGAGGTCAGAGGGGTACAGTAAAGCTGAACTGAAGCATCGGAATCTACAACTTGTGTCACAGGAATGGTTCAAAACATAGTCAGTAAGAGGAGTCAGTCATTTTGTACTTAAGTCGGCAGTGTGCCTATTGTGTTAATTCCGATGCGATTTCTGTATTTCATCGTCAATAACAAGGTCCAAGGGATACAGTAAACCTGAAGTGAAGCATCGGAATCAATAAGTAGTGTCACAGGAATGGTTCAAATCATAGTCAAAAGGAAGTGTCAGTCGTCATGTACTTAAGTCGGCATTGTGCCTTTTGTATTTAATTCCGATGCAATTTCTGTGTTTCATCGTCAATAAGAAGGTCCAAGGGATACAGTAAACATGAAGTGAAGCATCGGAATCTATAACTAGTGTCACAGGAATGGTTCAAAGCATAGGCAGTAAGATGAGTCAGTCATCTTGTACTTAAGTCGGCATTGTGCCTCTTGTATTTAATTCCGATGCAATTTCAGTGTTTCATCGTCAATAAGAAGGTCCAAGGGATACAGTAAACCTCAAGTGAAGCATCGGAATCTATAACTAGTGTCACAGGAATGGTTCAAAACATAGTCAGTAGGAAGAGTCGGTCTTCATGTACTTAAGTCGGCATTGTGCCCTTTGTATTTAATTCCGATGCAATTTCTGTGTTTCATCGTCAATAAGAAGGTCAGAGGGATACAGTTAACCTGAAGGGAAGCATCGCAATCTATAACTAGTCTCACAGGAATGGTTCTAATCATAGTCAGTAGGAAGTGTCGGTCTTCATGTACTTAAGTCGGCATTGTGCCTTTTGTATTTAATTCCAATACAATTTCTGTGTTTCATCTTCAATAAGAAGATCAGAGGGATACAGTTAACCTGAAGGGAAGCATCGCAATCTATAACTACTCTCACAGCAATGGTTCAAATCATAGTCAGTAAGAAGAGTCAGTCTTCTTGTACTTATGTCGGCATTGTGCCTCTTGTATTTAATTCCGATGCAATTTCTGTGTTTCATCGTCAATAAGAAGGTCAGAGGGATATAGTAAACCTGAAGTGACGCATCGGAATCTATAACTAGTGTCACAGGAATGGTTCAAATCATACTCAGTAGGAAGTGTCGGTCTTCATGTACGTAAGTCGGCATTGTGCCTTTTGTATTTAATTCCGATGCAATATCTTTGTTTCATCGTCAATACGAAGGTCAGAGGGATACAGTAAACCTGAAGTGAAGCATCGCAAACTATAACTAGTCTCACAGGAATAATTCAAAACATAGTCAGTAAAAGGAGTCAGTCTTCTTGTACTTAAGTCGGCATTGTGCCTTTTGTATTTAATTCCGAGGCAATTTCTGTGTTTCATCGTCAATAAGAAGGTCCAAGGGATACAGTAAACCTCAAGTGAAGCATCAGAATCTATAACTGGTGTCACAGGAATGGTTCAAATCATAGTCAGTAGGAAGTGTCGGTCTTCATGTACTTAAGTCGGCATTGTGCCTTTTGTATTTAATTCCGATGTAATTTCTGTGTTTCATCGTCAATAAGAAGGTCAGAGGGATACAGTAAACCTGAAGGGAAGCCTCGCAATCTATAACTAGTCTCACAGGAATGGTTCAAATCATAGTCAGTAAGAAGAGTCAGTCTTCTTGTACTTAAGTCGGCATTGTGCCTCTTGTATTTAATTCCGATGCAATTTCTGTGTTTCATCGTCAATAAGAACGTCAGAGGGGTACAGTAAACCTGAAGTGACGCATCGGAATCTATAACTAGTGTCACAGGAATGGTTCAAATCATAGTCAAAAGGAAGTGTCAGTCTTCATGTACTTAAGTCGGCATTGTGCCTTTTGTATTTAATTCCGATGCAATTACTGTGTTTCATCGCCAATAAGAAGGACCCAGGGATACAGTAAATCTCAAGTGAAGCATCGGAATCTATAACTAGTGTCACAGGAATGGTTCAAAACATAGTCAGTAAGAACAGTCGGTCTTCATGTACTTAAGTCGGCATTGTGCATTTTGTATTTAATTCCGATGCAATTTCTGTGTTTCATCGTCAATAAGAAGGTCAGAGGGATACAGTTAACCTGAAGGGAAGCATCGCAATCTATAACTAGTCTCACAGGAATGATTCAAATCATAGTCAGTAGGAAGTGTCGGTCTTCATGTACTTAAATCGGCATTGTGCCTTTTGTATTTAATTCCGATGGAATTTCCGTGTTTCATTGTCAATAAGAAGGTCCAAGGGATACAGTAAATCTGAAGTGAAGCATCGGAATCTATAACTAGTGTCACAGGAATGGTTCAAAACATAGGCAGTACGAAGAGTCAGTGTTCTTGTACTTTAGTCGGCATTGTGCCTTTTTTATTTAATTCCGATGCAATTTCTGTGTTTCATCGTCAAAAAGGAGGTCAGAGTTGTACAGTAAAGCTGAACTGAAGCATCGGAATCTATAACTAGTGTCACAGGAATGGTTCAAAACATAGTCAGTAAGAGGAGTCAGTCTTTTTGTACTTAAGTCGGCAGTGTGCCTATTGTGTTAATTCCGATGCGAGTTCTGTATTTCATCGTCAATAAGAAGGTCCAAGGGATACAGTTAACCTGAATTGAAGCATCGGAATCTATAACTAGTGTCACAGGAATGGTTCACAACATAGACAGTAAGATGAGTCAGTCTTCTTGTAATGAAGTCGGCATTCTGCCTTTTGTATTTTATTCCGAGGCAATTTCTGTGTTTCATCGTCAATAAGAAGGTCCAAGGGATACAGTAAACCTCAAGTGAAGCATCGGAGTCTATAACTGGTGTCACAGGAATGGTTCACATCATAGTCAGTAGGAATTGTCGGTCTTCATGTACTTAAGTCGGCATTGTGCCTTTTGTATTTAATTCCGATGTAATTTCTGTGTTTCATCGTCAATAAGAAGGTCAGAGGGATACAGTAAACCTCAAGGGAAGCATCGCAATCTATAACTAGTCTCACAGGAATGGTTCAAATCATAGTCAGTAAGAAGAGTCAGTCTTCTTGTACTTAACTCGGCATTGTGCCTCTTGTATTTAATTCCGATGCAATTTCTGTGTTTCATCGTCAATAAGAATGTCAGAGGGATACAGTAAACCTGAAGTGACGCATCGGAATCTATAACTAGTGTCACAGGAATGGTTCAAATCATAGTCAAAAGGAAGTGTCGGACTTCATGTACTTAAGTCGGCATTGTGCCTTTTGTATTTAATTCCGATGCAATTTCTGTGTTTCATCGTCAATAAGAAGGTCAGAGGGATACAGTAAACCTGAAGGGAAACATCGCAATCTATAACTAGTCTCACAGGAATGGTTCAAAACATAGTCAGTAAAGGAGTCAGTCTTCTTGTACTTAAGTCGGCATTGTGCTTTTGTATTTAATTCTGAGGCAATTTCTGTGTTTCATCGTCAATAAGAAGGTCCAAGGGATACAGTAAACCTGAAGTGAAGCATCGGAATCTATAACTAGTGTCACAGGAATGGTTCAAAACATAGACAGTACGAAGAGTCAGTCTTCTTGTACTTTAGTCGGCATTGTGCCTTTTCTATTTAATTTCGATGCAATTTCTGTGTTTTATCGTCAATAAGAAGGTCCAAGGGATACAGTAAATCTGAATTGAAGCATCGGAATCTATAACTAGTGTCACATGAATGGTTCAGAACATAGACAGTAAGATGAGTCAGTCTTCTTGTACTTAATTCGGCATTGTGCCCTTTGTATGTAATTCCGATGCAATTTCTGTGTTTCATCGTCAATAAGAAGGTCCAAGGGAGACAGTAAACCTCAAGTGAAGCATCGGAATCGATAACTAGTGTCACAGGAATGGTTCAAAACATAGTCAGTAGGAAGAGTCGGTCTTCATGTACTAAAGTCGGCATTGTGCCTTTTGTATTTAATTCCGATGCAATTTCTGTGCTTCATCGTCAGTAAGAAGGTCCAAGGGATACAGCAAACCTGTAGTGAAGCGTCGGAATCTATAACTAGTGTCACAGGAATGGTTCAGAACATATACAGTAGGATGAGTCAGTCTTCTTGTACTTAAGTCGGCATTGTGCCTTTTGCATTTAATTCCGATGCAATTTCTGTGTTTCATAATCAATACGAAGGTCCAAGGGATACAGTAAACCTCAAGTGAAGCATCGGAATCTATAACTGGGGTCACAGGAATGGTTCAAATCATAGTCAGTATTAAGTGTCGGTCTTCATGTACTTAAGTCGGCATAGTGCCTTTTGTATTTAATTCCGATGCAATTTCTGTGTTTCATCGTCAATAAGAAGGTCCAAGAGAAACAGTAAACCTGGAGTGAAGCGTCGGAATCTATAACTAGTGTCACAGGAATGGTTAAAACATAGACCGTAAGAAGAGTCAGTCTAACTTGTACTTAAATCGGCATTGTGCCCTTGGTATTATATTCCGATGCAATTTCTGTGTTTCATCGTCAATAAGAAGGTCCAAGGGATACAGTAAACCTCAAGTGAAGCATCGGAATCTATAACTAGTGTCACAGGAACGGTTCAAACATAGTCAGTAGGAAGAGTTGGTCTTGATGTACTTAAATCGGCATTGTGCCTTTTGTATTTTATTCCGATGCAATCTCTGTGTTTCATCGTCAATAAGAAGGTTCAAGCGATACAGTAAACCTGAAGTGAAGCATCGGAATCTATAACTAGCGTCACAGGAATGGTTCAAAACAAAGTAAGTAAGAAGAGTCAGTCTTCTTATCCTTAAGTCTGCATTGTGCCTCTTGCATTTAATTCCGATGCAATTTCTGTGTTTCATCGTCAATAAGAAGGGCCAAGGGATACATGAAACCTGAAGTGAAGCATCGGAATCTATAACTAGTGTCACAGGAATGGTCCAAAACATAGACAGTAGGAAGAGTCAGTCTTCTTGTACTTAAGTCGGCATTGTGCCTTTTCTATTTAATTCCGATACAATTTCTGTGTTTCATCGTCAAAAAGTAGGTCAGAGGGGTACAGTAAAGCAGAAGTGAAGCATCGGAATCTATAACTAGTATCACAGGAATGGTTCAAAACATAGACAGTAAGAGGAGTCAGTCTTTTTGTACTTAAGTCGGCAGTGTTCCTATTGTGTTAATTCCGATGCGATTTCTGTATTTCATCGTCAATAAGAAGGTCCAAGGGATACAGTAAACCTGAAGTGAAGCATCGGAATCTATAACTAGTGTCACAGGAATGGTTCAAAACATAGTCAGTAAGAGGAGTCAGTCATTTTGTACTTAAGTCGGCAGTGTGCCTATTGTGTTAATTCCGATGCGAGTTCTGTATTTCATCGTCAATAAGAAGGTCCAAGGGATACAGTAAACCTGAATTGAAGCATCGGAATCTATAACTAGTGTCACAGGAATGGTTCAGAACATAGACAGTAAGATGAGTCAGTCTTCTTGTAATTAAGTCGGCATTCTGCCTTTTGTATTTAATTCCGATGCAATTACTGTGTTTCATCGTCAATAAGAAGGACCCAGGGATACAGTAAATCTCAAGTGAAGCATCGGAATCTATAACTAGTGTCACAGGAATGGTTCAAAACATAGTCAGTAGGAAGAGTCGGTCTTCATGTACTTAAGTCGGCATTGTGCATTTTGTATTTAATTCCGATGCAATTTCTTTGTTTCATCGTCAATAAGAAGGTCAGAGGAATACAGTCAACCTGAAGTGACGCATCGGAATCTATAACTAGTGTCACAGGAATGGTTCAAATCATAGTCAGTAGGAAGTGTCGGTCTTCATGTACATAAGTCGGCATTGTGACTTTTGTATTTAATTCCGATGCAATTTCTTTGTTTCATCGTCAATAAGAAGGTCAGAGGGATACAGTAAACCTGAAGTGAAGCATCGCAATCTATAACTTGTCTCACAGGAATGGTTCAAAACATAGTCAGTAAAAGGAGTCAGTCTTCTTGTTCTTAAGTCGGCATTGTGCCTTTTGTATTTAATTCCGAGGCAATTTCTGTGTTTCATCGTCAATAAGAAGGTCCAAGGGATACAGTATACCTCAAGTGAAGCATCGGAATCTATAACTGGTGTCACAGGAATAGTTCAAATCATAGTCAGTAGGAAGTGTCGGTCTTTATGTACTTAGGTCGGCATTGTGCCTTTTGTATTTAATTCCGATGTAATTTCTGTGTTTCATCGTCAATAAGAAGGTCAGAGGGATACAGTAAACCTGAAGGGAAGCATCGCAATCTATAACTAGTCTCACAGGAATGTTTCAAATCATAGTCAGTAAGAAGAGTCAGTCTTCTTGTACTTAAGTCGGCATTGTGCCTCTTGTATTTAATTCCGATGCAATTTCAGTGTTTCATCGTCAATACGAATGTCAGAGGGATACAGTAAACCTGAAGTGACGCATCGGAATCTATAACTAGTGTCACAGGAATGGTTCAAATCATAGTCAAAAGGAAGTGTCGGTCTTCATGTACTTAAGTCGGCATTGTGCCTTTTGTATTTAATTCCGATGCAATTTCTGTGTTTCATCGTCAATAAGAAGGTCAGAGGGATACAGTAAACTTGAAGGGAAACATCGCAATCTATAACTAGTCTCACAGGAATGGTTCAAAACATAGTCAGTAAAAGGAGTCAGTCTTCTTGTACTTAAGTCGGCATTGTGCTTTTGTATTTAATTCCGAGGCAATTTCTGTGTTTCATCATCAATAAGAAGGTCCAAGGGATACAGTAAACCTCAAGTGAAGCATCAGAATCTATAATTAGTGTCACAGGAACGGTTCAAACATGGTCAGTAGGAAGAGTTGGTCTTGATGTACTTAAATCGGCATTGTGCCTTTTGTATTTAATTCCGATGCAATTTCTGTGTTTCATCGTCATTAAGAAGGTCCAAGCGATACAGTAAACCTGAAGTGAAGCATCGGAATCTATAACTAGTGTCACAGGAATGGTTCAAAGCAAAGTAAGTATGAAGAGTCAGTCTTCTTATCCTTAAGTCTGCATTGTGCCTCTTGCATTTAATTCCGATGCAATTTCTGTGTTTCATCGTCAATAAGAAGGTCCAAGTGATACAGTAAACCTGAAGTGAATCATCGGAATCTATAACTAGTGTCACAGGAATGGTTCAAAACATAGACAGTAGGAGGAGTCAGTCTTCTTGTACTTAAGTCGGCATTGTGACTTTTCTATTTAATTCCGATACAATTTCTGTGTTTCATCGTCAAAAAGTAGGTCAGAGGGGTACAGTAAAGCTGAAGTGAAGCATCGGAATCTATAACTAGTATCACAGGAATGGTTCAAAACATAGACAGTAAGAGGAGTCAGTCTTTTTGTACTTAAGTCGGCAGTGTTCCTATTGTGTTAATTCCGATGCGATTTCTGTATTTCATCGTCAATAAGAAGGTCCAAGGGATACAGTAAACCTGAAGTGAAGCATCGGAATCTATAACTAGTGTCACAGGAATGGTTCAGAACATAGACAGTAAGATGAGTCAGTCTTCTTGTACTTAAGTCGGCATTGTGCCTTTTGTATTTAATTCCGATGCAATTTCTGTGCTTCATCGTCAATAAGCAGGCCCAAGGGATACAGTAAACCTGGAGTGAAGCGTCGGAATCTATAACTAGTGTCACAGGAATGGTTCAGAACATAGACTGTAAGATGAGTCAGTCTCCTTGTACTTAACTCGGCATTGTGCCTTTCGCATTTAATTCCGATGCAATTTCTGTGTTTCATCGTCAGTAAGATGGTCCAAGGGATACAGTAAACCTCAAGTGAAGCATCGGAATCTATAACTAGTGTCACAGGAATGGTTCAAATCATAGTCACTAGAAAGTGTCGGTCTTCATGTACATAAGGCGGCATTGTGCCTTTTGTATTTAATTCCGAGCAATTTCTGTGTTTCATCGTCAATAAGATGGTCAGAGGGATACAGTTAACCTGAAGGGAAGCATCGCAATCTACAACTAGTCTCACAGGAATGGTGCAAATCATAGTCAGAAAGAAGAGTCAGTCTTCTTGTACTTAAGTCGGCATTGTGCCTCTTGTATTTAATTCCGATGCAATTTCTGTGTTTCATCGTCAATAAGAAGGTCGGTGGGATACAGTAAACCTGAAGTGACGCATCGGAATCTATAACTAGTGTCACAGGAATGGTTCAAAACATAGTCAGTAGGAAGTGTCGGCCTTCATGTACATAAGTCGGCATTGTGCCTTTTGTATTTAATTCCGATGCAATTTCTGTGATTCATCGTCAATAAGAAGGTCCAAGGTATACAGTAAAACTGAAGTGAAGCATCGTAATCTATAACTAGTGACACAGGAATGGTTCAATACATAGGCATTAGGAAGAGTCAGTCTTCTTATACTTAAGTCTGCACTGTGCCTTTTGTATCTAATTCCGATGCAATTTCTGTGTTTCATTGCAAATAAGACGGTCCAAGGTATACAGTAAACCTGAAGTGAAGCATCGGAATCTATAACTAGTGTCACAGAAATGTTTCAAAACAAAGTAAGTAAGAAAAGTCAGTCTTCTTATACTTAAGTCTGCATTGTGCCTCTTGTATTTAATTCCGATGCAATTTCTGTGTTTCATCGTCAATAAGAAGGTCCAAGGGATACAGTAAACCTGAAGTGAAGCATCGGCATCTATAACTAGTGTCACAGGAATGGTTCAAAACATGGACAGTTGGAAGAGTCAGTCTTCTTGTACTTAAGTCGGCATTGTGCCTTTTCTATGTAATTCCGATGCAATTTCTGTGTTTCATCGTCAAGAAGTAGGTCAGACGGGTACAGTAAAGCTGAAGTGAAGCATCGGAATCTACAACTAGTGTCACAGGAATGGTTCAAAGCATAGTCAGTGAAAGGAGTCAGTCTTCTTGTACTTAAGTCGGCATTGTGCCTTTTGTATTTAATTCCGAGGCAATTTCTGTGTTTCATCGTCAATAAGAAGGTCCAAGGGATACAGTAAACCTGAAGTGAAGCATCGGAATCTATAACTAGTGTCACAGGAATGGTTCAAAACATAGACAGTAGGAAGAGTCAGTTTTCTTGTACTTAAGTCGGCATTGTGCCTATTGTATTTAATTCCGATGCGATTTCTGTGTTTCATCGTCAAAAAGTAGGTCCGAGGGGTACAGTAAAGCTTAAGTGAAGCATCAGAATCTATAACTAGTGTCACAGGAATGGTTCAAAACATAGTCAGTAAGAGGAGTCAGTCGTTTTGTACTTAAGTCGGCAGTGTGCCTATTGTGTTAATTCCGATGCGATTTCTGTATTTGATCGTCAATAAGGAGGTCCAAGGGATACAGTAAACCTGAAGTGAAGCATCGGTATCTATAACTAGTGTCACAGGAATGGTTCAAAACATAGTCAGTAAGAGGAGTCAGTCTTTTTGTACATAAGTCGGCAGTGTGCCTATTGTGTTAATTCCGATGCGATTTCTGTATTTGATCGTCAATAAGGAGGTCCAAGGGATACAGTAAACCTGAAGTGAAGCATCGGTATCTATAACTAGTGTCACAGGAATGGTTTAAAACATAGTCAGTAGGAAGAGTCGGTCTTCATGTACTTAAATCGGCATTGTGCCTTTTGTATTTAATTCGGATGCAATTTCTGTGCTTCATCGTCAATAAGAAGGTCCAAGGGATACAGTAAACCTGGAGTGAAGCGTCAGAATCTATAACTAGTGTCACAGGAATGGTTCAGAACATAGACAGTAACATGAGTCAGTCTTCTTGTACTTAAGTCGGCATTGTGCCTTTTGCATTTAATTCCGATGCAATTTCTGTGTTTCATCGTCAATCAGAAGGTCCAAGGGATACAGTAAACCTCAAGTGAGGCATCGGAATGTATAACTAGTGTCACAGGAATGGTTCAAATCAAAGTCAGTAGGAAGTGTCGGTCTTCATGTACTTAAGTCGGCATTGTGCCTTTTGTATTTAATTCCGATGCAATTTCTGTGTTTCATCGTCAATAAGAAGGTCAGAGGGATACAGTTAACCTGAAGGGAAGCATCGCAATCTATAACTAGTCTCACAGGAATGGTTCAAATCATAGTCAGTAAGAAGAGTCAGTCTTCTTGTACTTAAGTCGGCATAGTGCCTCTTGTATTTAATTCCGATGCAAATTCTGTGTTTCATCGTGAATAAGAAGGTCAGAGGGATACAGTAAACCTGAAGTGACGCATCGGAATCTATAACTAGTGTCACAGGAATGGTTCAAATCATAGTCAGTTGGAAGTGTAGGTCTTCATGTACGTAAGTCGGCATTGTGCCTTTTGTATTTGATTCCGATGCAATTTATGTGTTTCGTCATCAATAAGAAGGTCAGAGGGATACAGTAAACCTGATGTGAAGCATCGCAATCTATAACTAGTCTCACAGGAATGGTTCAAAACATAGTCAGTAAAAGGAGTCAGTCTTCTTGTACTTAAGTCGGCATTGTGCCTTTTGTATTTAATTCCGAGGCAATTTCTGTGTTTCATCGTCAATAAGAAGGTCCAAGGGATACAGTAAACCTCAAGTGAAGCATCGGAATCTATAACTAGTGTCACAGGAATGGTTCAAATCATAGTCAGTAGGAAGTGTCGGTCTTCATGTACTTAAGTCGGCATTGTGCCTTTTGTATTTAATTCCGATGTAATTTCTGTGTTTCATCGACAATAAGAAGGTCAGAGGGATACAGTAAACCTGAAGGGAAGCATCGCAATCTATAACTAGTCTCACAAAAATGGTTCAAATCATAGTCAGTAAGAAGAGTCAGTCTTCTTGTACTTAAGTCGTCATTGTGCCTCTTGTATTTAATTCCGATACAATTTCTGTGTTTCATCGTCAATAAGAATGTCAGAGGGATACAGAAAACAGGAAGTGACGCATCGGAATCTATAACTAGTGTCACAGGAATGGTTCAAATCATAGTCAAAAGGAAGTGTCGGTCTTCATGTACGTAAGTCGGCATTGTGCCTTTTGTATTTAAATCCGATGCAATTTCTGTGTTCATCGTCAATAAGAAGGTCAGAGGGATACAGTAAACCTGAAGTGAAGCATCGCATCTATAACTAGTCTCACAGGAATAATTCAAAACGTAGTCAGTAAAAGGAGTCAGTCTTCTTGTACTTAAGTCGTCATTGTGCCTTTTGTATTTAATTCCGAGGCAATTTCTGTGTTTCATCGTCTATAAGAAGGTCCAAGGGATACAGTAAACCTGACGTGAAGCATCGGAATCTATAACTAGTGTCACAGTAACGGTTCAAACATAGTCAGTAGGAAGAGTTTGTCTTCATGTACTTAAATCGGCATTGTGCCTTTTATATTTAATTCCGATGCAATTTCTGTGTTTCATCGTCAATAAGAAGGTCCAAGGTATACAGTAAACCTGAAGTGAAGCATCGTTATCTATAACTAGTGACACAGGAATGGTTCAAACCATAGACATTAGGAAGAGTCAGTCTTCTTGTACTTAAGTCTGCACTGTGCCTTTTGTATCTAATTCCGATGCAATTTCTGTGTTTCATTGCAAATAAGACGGTCCAAGGGATACAGTAAACCTGAAGTGAAGCATCGGAATCTATAACTAGTGTCACAGGAATGGTTCAAAACAAAGTAAGTAAGAAGAGTCAGTCTTCTTATACTTAAGTCTGCATTGTGCCTCTTGTATTTAATTCCGATGCAATTTCTGTGTTTCATCGTCAATAAGAAGGTCCAAGGAATACAGTAAACCTGAAGTGAAGCATCGGCATCTATAACTAGTGTCACAGGAATGGTTCAAAACATAGACAGTAGGAAGAGTCAGTCTTCTTGTACTTAAGTCGGCATTGTGCCTTTTCTATTTAATTCCGATGCAATTTCTGTGTTTCATCGTCAAAAAGTAGGTCAGACGGGTACAGTAAAGCTGAAGTGAAGCATCGGAATCTATAACTAGTGTCACAGGAATGGTTCAAAGCATAGTCAGTGGAAGGAGTCAGTCTTCTTGTACTTAAGTCGGCATTGTGCCTTTTGTATTTAATTCCGAGGCAATTTCTGTGTTTCGTCGTCAATAAGAAGGTCCAAGGGATACAGTAAACCTGAAGTGAAGCATCGGAATCTATAACTAGTGTCACAGGAATGGTTCAGAACATAGACAGTCAGATGAGTCAGTCTTCTTGTACTTAAGTCGGCATTGTGCCATTTGTATTTAATTCCGATGCAATTTCTGTGTTTCATCGTCAATACGAAGGTCCAAGGGATACAGTAAACCTCAAGTGAAGCATCGGAATCTATAACTAGTGTCACAGGAATGGTTCAAAACATAGTCGGTAAGAGGAGTCAGTCTTTTTGTACTTAAGTCGGCAGTGTGCCTATTGTGTTAATTCCGATGCGATTTCTGTATTTGATCGTCAATAAGGAGGTCCAAGGGATACAGTAAACCTGAAGTGAAGCATCGGAATCTATAACTAGTGTCACAGCAATGGTTCAAAACATATACAGTAAGAGGAGTCAGTCTTTTTGTACTTAAGTCGGCAGTGTTCCTAATGTGTTAATTCCGATGCGATTTCTGTATTTCATCGTCAATAAGAAGGTCAAAGGGATACAGTAAACCTGAAGTGAAGCATCGGAATCTATAACTAGTGTCACAGGAATGGTTCAGAACATAGACAGTCAGATGAGTCAGTCTTCTTGTACTTAGGTCGGCATTGTGCCATTTCTATTTAATTCCGATGCTATTTCTGTGTTTCATCGTCAATACGAAGGTCCAAGGGATACAGTAAACCTGAAGTGACGCATCGGATTCTATGACTAGTGTCACAGGAATGGTTCAAAGCATAGTCAGTAGGAAGAGTCGGTCTTCATGTACTTAAGTCGGCATTGTGCATTTTGTATTTAATTCCGATGCAATTTCTTTGTTTCATCGTCAATAAGAAGGTCAGAGGA
Source organism: Schistocerca piceifrons (assembly GCF_021461385.2). Taxonomy (NCBI): domain Eukaryota; kingdom Metazoa; phylum Arthropoda; class Insecta; order Orthoptera; family Acrididae; genus Schistocerca; species Schistocerca piceifrons. The sequence goes on along the minus strand of NW_025727435.1, from coordinate 550,958 downwards.
ATACAGTCAACCTGAAGTGACGCATCGGAATCTATAACTAGTGTCACAGGAATGGTTCAAATCATAGTCAGTAGGAAGTGTCGGTCTTCATGTACGTAAGTCGGCATTGTGACTTTTGTATTTAATTCCGATGCAATTTCTTTGTTTCATCGTCAATAAGAAGGTCAGAGGGATACAGTAAACCTGAAGTGAAGCATCGCAATCTATAACTTGTCTCACAGGAATGGTTCAAAACATAGTCAGTAAAAGGAGTCAGTCTTCTTGTCCTTAAGTCGGCATTGTGCCTTTTGTATTTAATTCCGAGGCAATTTCTGTGTTTCATCGTCAATAAGAAGGTCCAAGGGATACAGTATACCTCAAGTGAAGCATCGGAATCTATAACTGGTGTCACAGGAATGGTTCAAATCATAGTCAGTAGGAAGTGTCGGTCTTTATGTACTTAGGTCGGCATTGTGCCTTTTGTATTTAATTCCGATGTAATTTCTGTGTTTCATCGTCAATAAGAAGGTCAGAGGGATACAGTAAACCTGAAGGGAAGCATCGCAATCTATAACTAGTCTCACAGGAATGTTTCAAATCATAGTCAGTAAGAAGAGTCAGTCTTCTTGTACTTAAGTCGGCATTGTGCCTCTTGTATTTAATTCCGATGCAATTTCAGTGTTTCATCGTCAATACGAATGTCAGAGGGATACAGTAAACCTGAAGTGACGCATCGGAATCTATAACTAGTGTCACAGGAATGGTTCAAATCATAGTCAAAAGGAAGTGTCGGTCTTCATGTACTTAAGTCGGCATTGTGCCTTTTGTATTTAATTCCGATGCAATTTCTGTGTTTCATCGTCAATAAGAAGGTCAGAGGGATACAGTAAACTTGAAGGGAAACATCGCAATCTATAACTAGTCTCACAGGAATGGTTCAAAACATAGTCAGTAAAAGGAGTCAGTCTTCTTGTACTTAAGTCGGCATTGTGCTTTTGTATTTAATTCCGAGGCAATTTCTGTGTTTCATCATCAATAAGAAGGTCCAAGGGATACAGTAAACCTCAAGTGAAGCATCAGAATCTATAATTAGTGTCACAGGAACGGTTCAAACATGGTCAGTAGGAAGAGTTGGTCTTGATGTACTTAAATCGGCATTGTGCCTTTTGTATTTAATTCCGATGCAATTTCTGTGTTTCATCGTCAATAAGAAGGTCCAAGCGATACAGTAAACCTGAAGTGAAGCATCGGAATCTATAACTAGTGTCACAGGAATGGTTCAAAGCAAAGTAAGTATGAAGAGTCAGTCTTCTTATCCTTAAGTCTGCATTGTGCCTCTTGCATTTAATTCCGATGCAATTTCTGTGTTTCATCGTCAATAAGAAGGTCCAAGGGATACAGTAAACCTGAAGTGAATCATCGGAATCTATAACTAGTGTCACAGGAATGGTTCAAAACATAGACAGTAGGAGGAGTCAGTCTTCTTGTACTTAAGTTGGCATTGTGACTTTTCTATTTAATTCCGATACAATTTCTGTGTTTCATCGTCAAAAAGTTGGTCAGAGGGGTACAGTAAAGCTGAAGTGAAGCATCGGAATCTATAACTAGTATCACAGGAATGGTTCAAAACATAGACAGTAAGAGGAGTCAGTCTTTTTGTACTTAAGTCGGCAGTGTTCCTATTGTGTTAATTCCGATGCGATTTCTGTATTTCATCGTCAATAAGAAGGTCCAAGGGATACAGTAAACCTGAAGTGAAGCATCGGAATCTATAACTAGTGTCACAGGAATGGTTCAGAACATAGACAGTAAGATGAGTCAGTCTTCTTGTACTTAAGTCGGCATTGTGCCTTTTGTATTTAATTCCGATGCAATTTCTGTGCTTCATCGTCAATAAGCAGGCCCAAGGGATACAGTAAACCTGGAGTGAAGCGTCGGAATCTATAACTAGTGTCACAGGAATGGTTCAGAACATAGACTGTAAGATGAGTCAGTCTCCTTGTACTTAACTCGGCATTGTGCCTTTCGCATTTAATTCCGATGCAATTTCTGTGTTTCATCGTCAATAAGATGGTCCAAGGGATACAGTAAACCTCAAGTGAAGCATCGGAATCTATAACTAGTGTCACAGGAATGGTTCAAATCATAGTCACTAGAAAGTGTCGGTCTTCATGTACATAAGGCGGCATTGTGCCTTTTGTATTTAATTCCGAGCAATTTCTGTGTTTCATCGTCAATAAGATGGTCAGAGGGATACAGTTAACCTGAAGGGAAGCATCGCAATCTACAACTAGTCTCACAGGAATGGTTCAAATCATAGTCAGAAAGAAGAGTCAGTCTTCTTGTACTTAAGTCGGCATTGTGCCTCTTGTATTTAATTCCGATGCAATTTCTGTGTTTCATCGTCAATAAGAAGGTCGGTGGGATACAGTAAACCTGAAGTGACGCATCGGAATCTATAACTAGTGTCACAGGAATGGTTCAAATCATAGTCAGTAGGAAGTGTCGGCCTTCATGTACATAAGTCGGCATTGTGCCTTTTGTATTTAATTCCGATGCAATTTCTGTGATTCATCGTCAATAAGAAGGTCCAAGGTATACAGTAAAACTGAAGTGAAGCATCGTAATCTATAACTAGTGACACAGGAATGGTTCAATACATAGGCATTAGGAAGAGTCAGTCTTCTTATACTTAAGTCTGCACTGTGCCTTTTGTATCTAATTCCGATGCAATTTCTGTGTTTCATTGCAAATAAGACGGTCCAAGGTATACAGTAAACCTGAAGTGAAGCATCGGAATCTATAACTAGTGTCACAGAAATGTTTCAAAACAAAGTAAGTAAGAAAAGTCAGTCTTCTTATACTTAAGTCTGCATTGTGCCTCTTGTATTTAATTCCGATGCAATTTCTGTGTTTCATCGTCAATAAGAAGATCCAAGGGATACAGTAAACCTGAAGTGAAGCATCGGCATCTATAACTAGTGTCACAGGAATGGTTCAAAACATGGACAGTTGGAAGAGTCAGTCTTCTTGTACTTAAGTCGGCATTGTGCCTTTTCTATGTAATTCCGATGCAATTTCTGTGTTTCATCGTCAAGAAGTAGGTCAGACGGGTACAGTAAAGCTGAAGTGAAGCATCGGAATCTACAACTAGTGTCACAGGAATGGTTCAAAGCATAGTCAGTGAAAGGAGTCAGTCTTCTTGTACTTAAGTCGGCATTGTGCCTTTTGTATTTAATTCCGAGGCAATTTCTGTGTTTCATCGTCAATAAGAAGGTCCAAGGGATACAGTAAACCTGAAGTGAAGCATCGGAATCTATAACTAGTGTCACAGGAATGGTTCAAAACATAGACAGTAGGAAGAGTCAGTTTTCTTGTACTTAAGTCGGCATTGTGCCTATTGTATTTAATTCCGATGCGATTTCTGTGTTTCATCGTCAAAAAGTAGGTCCGAGGGGTACAGTAAAGCTTAAGTGAAGCATCAGAATCTATAACTAGTGTCACAGGAATGGTTCAAAACATAGTCAGTAAGAGGAGTCAGTCGTTTTGTACTTAAGTCGGTAGTGTGCCTATTGTGTTAATTCCGATGCGATTTCTGTATTTGATCGTCAATAAGGAGGTCCAAGGGATACAGTAAACCTGAAGTGAAGCATCGGTATCTATAACTAGTGTCACAGGAATGGTTCAAAACATAGTCAGTAAGAGGAGTCAGTCTTTTTGTACATAAGTCGGCAGTGTGCCTATTGTGTTAATTCCGATGCGATTTCTGTATTTGATCGTCAATAAGGAGGTCCAAGGGATACAGTAAACCTGAAGTGAAGCATCGGTATCTATAACTAGTGTCACAGGAATGGTTTAAAACATAGTCAGTAGGAAGAGTCGGTCTTCATGTACTTAAATCGGCATTGTGCCTTTTGTATTTAATTCGGATGCAATTTCTGTGCTTCATCGTCAATAAGAAGGTCCGAGGGATACAGTAAACCTGGAGTGAAGCGTCGGAATCTATAACTAGTGTCACAGGAATGGTTCAGAACATAGACAGTAACATGAGTCAGTCTTCTTGTACTTAAGTCGGCATTGTGCCTTTTGCATTTAATTCCGATGCAATTTCTGTGTTTCATCGTCAATCAGAAGGTCCAAGGGATACAGTAAACCTCAAGTGAGGCATCGGAATGTATAACTAGTGTCACAGGAATGGTTCAAATCAAAGTCAGTAGGAAGTGTCGGTCTTCATGTACTTAAGTCGGCATTGTGCCTTTTGTATTTAATTCCGATGCAATTTCTGTGTTTCATCGTCAATAAGAAGGTCAGAGGGATACAGTTAACCTGAAGGGAAGCATCGCAATCTATAACTAGTCTCACAGGAATGGTTCAAATCATAGTCAGTAAGAAGAGTCAGTCTTCTTGTACTTAAGTCGGCATAGTGCCTCTTGTATTTAATTCCGATGCAAATTCTGTGTTTCATCGTGAATAAGAAGGTCAGAGGGATACAGTAAACCTGAAGTGACGCATCGGAATCTATAACTAGTGTCACAGGAATGGTTCAAATCATAGTCAGTTGGAAGTGTAGGTCTTCATGTACGTAAGTCGGCATTGTGCCTTTTGTATTTGATTCCGATGCAATTTATGTGTTTCGTCATCAATAAGAAGGTCAGAGGGATACAGTAAACCTGATGTGAAGCATCGCAATCTATAACTAGTCTCACAGGAATGGTTCAAAACATAGTCAGTAAAAGGAGTCAGTCTTCTTGTACTTAAGTCGGCATTGTGCCTTTTGTATTTAATTCCGAGGCAATTTCTGTGTTTCATCGTCAATAAAAAGGTCCAAGGGATACAGTAAACCTCAAGTGAAGCATCGGAATCTATAACTAGTGTCACAGGAATGGTTCAAATCATAGTCAGTAGGAAGTGTCGGTCTTCATGTACTTAAGTCGGCATTGTGCCTTTTGTATTTAATTCCGATGTAATTTCTGTGTTTCATCGACAATAAGAAGGTCAGAGGGATACAGTAAACCTGAAGGGAAGCATCGCAATCTATAACTAGTCTCACAAAAATGGTTCAAATCATAGTCAGTAAGAAGAGTCAGTCTTCTTGTACTTAAGTCGTCATTGTGCCTCTTGTATTTAATTCCGATACAATTTCTGTGTTTCATCGTCAATAAGAATGTCAGAGGGATACAGAAAACAGGAATTGACGCATCGGAATCTATAACTAGTGTCACAGGAATGGTTCAAATCATAGTCAAAAGGAAGTGTCGGTCTTCATGTACGTAAGTCGGCATTGTGCCTTTTGTATTTAAATCCGATGCAATTTCTGTGTTCATCGTCAATAAGAAGGTCAGAGGGATACAGTAAACCTGAAGTGAAGCATCGCATCTATAACTAGTCTCACAGGAATAATTCAAAACGTAGTCAGTAAAAGGAGTCAGTCTTCTTGTACTTAAGTCGTCATTGTGCCTTTTGTATTTAATTCCGAGGCAATTTCTGTGTTTCATCGTCTATAAGAAGGTCCAAGGGATACAGTAAACCTGACGTGAAGCATCGGAATCTATAACTAGTGTCACAGTAACGGTTCAAACATAGTCAGTAGGAAGAGTTTGTCTTCATGTACTTAAATCGGCATTGTGCCTTTTATATTTAATTCCGATGCAATTTCTGTGTTTCATCGTCAATAAGAAGGTCCAAGGTATACAGTAAACCTGAAGTGAAGCATCGTTATCTATAACTAGTGACACAGGAATGGTTCAAACCATAGACATTAGGAAGAGTCAGTCTTCTTGTACTTAAGTCTGCACTGTGCCTTTTGTATCTAATTCCGATGCAATTTCTGTGTTTCATTGCAAATAAGACGGTCCAAGGGATACAGTAAACCTGAAGTGAAGCATCGGAATCCATAACTAGTGTCACAGGAATGGTTCAAAACAAAGTAAGTAAGAAGAGTCAGTCTTCTTATACTTAAGTCTGCATTGTGCCTCTTGTATTTAATTCCGATGCAATTTCTGTGTTTCATCGTCAATAAGAAGGTCCAAGGAATACAGTAAACCTGAAGTGAAGCATCGGCATCTATAACTAGTGTCACAGGAATGGTTCAAAACATAGACAGTAGGAAGAGTCAGTCTTCTTGTACTTAAGTCGGCATTGTGCCTTTTCTATTTAATTCCGATGCAATTTCTGTGTTTCATCGTCAAAAAGTAGGTCAGACGGGTACAGTAAAGCTGAAGTGAAGCATCGGAATCTATAACTAGTGTCACAGGAATGGTTCAAAGCATAGTCAGTGGAAGGAGTCAGTCTTCTTGTACTTAAGTCGGCATTGTGCCATTTGTATTTAATTCCGATGCAATTTCTGTGTTTCATCGTCAATACGAAGGTCCAAGGGATACAGTAAACCTCAAGTGAAGCATCGGAATCTATAACTAGTGTCACAGGAATGGTTCAAAACATAGTCAGTAAGAGGAGTCAGTCTTTTTGTACTTAAGTCGGCAGTGTGCCTATTGTGTTAATTCCGATGCGATTTCTGTATTTGATCGTCAATAAGGAGGTCCAAGGGATACAGTAAACCTGAAGTGAAGCATCGGAATCTATAACTAGTGTCACAGCAATGGTTCAAAACATATACAGTAAGAGGAGTCAGTCTTTTTGTACTTAAGTCGGCAGTGTTCCTAATGTGTTAATTCCGATGCGATTTCTGTATTTCATCGTCAATAAGAAGGTCAAAGGGATACAGTAAACCTGAAGTGAAGCATCGGAATCTATAACTAGTGTCACAGGAATGGTTCAGAACATAGACAGTCAGATGAGTCAGTCTTCTTGTACTTAAGTCGGCATTGTGCCATTTGTATTTAATTCCGATGCTATTTCTGTGTTTCATCGTCAATACGAAGGTCCAAGGGATACAGTAAACCTGAAGTGACGCATCGGATTCTATAACTAGTGTCACAGGAATGGTTCAAATCATAGTCAGTAGGAAGTGTAGGTCTTCATGTACGTAAGTCGGCATTGTGCCTTTTGTATTTAATTCCGATGCAATTTATGTGTTTCGTCGTCAATAAGAAGGTCAGAGGGATACAGTAAACCTGAAGTGAAGCATCGCAATCTATAACTAGTCTCACAGGAATGGTTCAAAACATAGTCAGTAAAAGGAGTCAGTCTTCTTGTACTTAAGTCGGCATTGTGCCTTTTGTATTTAATTCCGAGGCAATTTCTGTGTTTCATCGTTATTAAGAAGGTCCAAGGGATACAGTAAACCTGACGTGAAGCATCGGAATCTATAACTAGTGTCACAGGAATGGTTCAAAACATAGACAGTAGGATGTGTCAGTCTTCTTGTACTTATGTCGGCATTGTGCCTTTTCTATTTATTTCCGATGCAATTTCTGTGTTTCATCGTCAATAAGAAGGTCCAAGGGATACAGTAAACCTGAAGTGAAGCATCGGAATCTATGACTAGTGTCACAGGAATGGTTAAAACATAGACAGTAAGATGAGTCAGTCTTCCTTGTACTTAAATCGGCATTGTGCCCAGGGTATTAAATTCCGATGCAATTTCTGTGTTTCATCGTCAATAAGAAGGTCCAAGGGATACAGTAAACCTCAAGTGAAGCATCGGAATCTATAACTAGTGTCACAGGAATGGTTCAAAACATAGACAGTAGGAAGAGTCAGTTTTCTTGTACTTAAGTCGGCATTGTGCCTTTTCTATTTAATTCCGATGCTATTTCTGTGTTTCATCGTCAAACAGTAGGTCAGAGGGGTACAGTAAAGCTGAAGTGAAGCATCGGAATCTATAACTTGTGTCACAGGAATGGTTCAAAACATAGTCAGTAAGAGGAGTCAGTCTTTTTGTACTTAAGTCGGCAGTGTGCCTACTGTGTTAATTCCGATGCGATTTCTGAATTTGATCGTCAATAAGGAGGTCCAAGGGATACAGTAAACCTGAAGTGAAGCATCGGAATCTATAACTAGTGTCACAGGAATGGTTCAAAACATAGACAGTAAGATGAGTCAGTCTTCTTGTACTTAAGTCGGCATTGTGCCTTTTGCATTTAATTCCGATGCAATTTCTGTGTTTCATCGTCAATAAGAAGGTCCAAGGGATACAGTAAACCTCAAGTGAAGCATCGTAATCTATAACTAGTGTCACAGGAACGGTTCAAATCAAAGTCAGTAGGAAGTGTCGGTCTTCATGTACTTAAGTCGGCATTGTGCCTTTTGTATTTAATTCCGATGCAATTTCTGTGTTTCATCGTCAATAAGAAGGTCAGAGGGATACAGTTAACCTGAAGGGAAGCATCGCAATCTATAACTAGTCTCACAGGAATGGTTCAAATCATAGTCAGTAAGAAGAGTCAGTCTTCTTGTACTTAAGTCGGCATTGTGCCTCTTCTATTTAATTCCGATGCAAATTCTGTGTTTCATCGTCAATAAGAAGGTCAGAGGGATACAGTAAACCTGAAGTGACGCATCGGAATCTATAACTAGTGTCACAGGAATGGTTCAAATCATAGTCAGTAGGAAGTGTAGGTCTTCATGTACGTAAGTCGGCATTGTGCCTTTTGTATTTAATTCCGATGCAATTTATGTGTTTCGTCGTCAATAAGAAGGTCAGAGGGATACAGTAAACCTCAAGTGAAGCATCGGAATCTATAACTAGTGTCACAGTAACGGTTCAAACATAGTCAGTAGGAAGAGTTGGTCTTCATGTACTTAAATCGGCATTGTGCCTTTTGTACTTAATTCCGATGCAATTTCTGTGTTTCATCGTCAATAAGAAGGTCCAAGGTATACAGTAAACCTGAAGTGAAGCATCGTAATCTATAACTAGTGACACAGGAATGGTTCAAAACATAGACATTATGAAGAGTCAGTCTTCTTGTACTTAAGTCTGCACTGTGCCTTTTGTATCTAATTCCGATGCAATTTCTGTGTTTCATTGCAAATAAGACGGTCCAAGGGATACAGTAAACCTGAATTGAAGCATCGGAATCAATAACTAGTGTCACAGGAATGGTTCAAAACAAAGTAAGTAAGAAGAGTCAGTCTTCTTATACTTAAGTCTGCATTGTGCCTCTTGTATTTAATTCCGATGCAATTTCTGTGTTTCATCGTCACTAAGAAGGTCCAAGGGATACAGTAAACCTGAAGTGAAGCATCGGCACTATAACTAGTGTCACAGGAATGGTTCAAACCATAGACAGTAGGAAGAGTCAGTCTTCTTGAACTTAAGTCGGCAGTGTGCCTATTGTGTTAATTCCGATGCGATTTCTGTATTTGATCGTCAATAAGGAGGTCCAAGGGATACAGTAAACCTGAAGTGAAGCATCGGAATCTATAACTAGTGTCACAGGAATGGTTCAAAACATAGACAGTAAGAGGAGTCAGTCTTTTTGTACTTAAGTCGGCAGTGTTCCTAATGTGTTAATTCCGATGCGATTTCTGTATTTCATCGTCAATAAGAAGGTCCAAGGGATACAGTAAACCTGAAGTGAAGCATCGGAATCTATAACTAGTGTCACAGGAATGGTTCAGAACATAGACAGTAAGATGAGTCAGTCTTCTTGTACTTAAGTCGGCATTGTGCCTTTTGCATTTAATTCCGATGCAATTTCTGTGTTTCATCGTCAATAAGAAGGTACAAGGGATACAGTAAACCTCAAGTGAAGCATCGTAATCTATAACTAGTGTCACAGGAACGGTTCAAATCAAAGTCAGTAGGAAGTGTCGGTCTTCATGTACTTAAGTCGGCATTGTGCCTTTTGTATTTAATTCCGATGCAATTTCTGTGTTTCATCGTCAATAAGAAGGTCAGAGGGATACAGTTAACCTGAAGGGAAGCATCGCAATCTATAACTAGTCTCACAGGAATGGTTCAAATCATAGTCAGTAAGAAGAGTCAGTCTTCTTGTACTTAAGTCGGCATTGTGCCTCTTGTATTTAATTCCGATGCAAATTCTGTGTTTCATCGTCAATAAGAAGGTCAGAGGGATACAGTAAACCTGAAGTGACGCATCGGAATCTATAACTAGTGTCACAGGAATGGTTCAAATCATAGTCAGTAGGAAGTGTAGGTCTTCATGTACGTAAGTCGGCGTTGTGCCTTTTGTATTTAATTCCGATGCAATTTATGTGTTTCGTCATCAATAAGAAGGTCAGAGGGATACAGTAAACCTGAAGTGAAGCATCGCAATCTATAACTAGTCTCACAGGAATGGTTCAAAACATAGTCAGTAAAAGGAGTCAGTCTTCTTGTACTTAAGTCGGCATTGTGCCTTTTGTATTTAACTCCGAGGCAATTTCTGTGTTTCATCGTTATTAAGAAGGTCCAATGGATACAGTAAAGCTGACGTGAAGCATCAGAATCTATAACTAGTGTCACAGGAATGGTTCAAAACATAGACAGTAGGATGTGTCAGTCTTCTTGTACTTAAGTCGGCATTGTGCCTTTTCTATTTAATTCCGATGCAATTTCTGTGTTTCATCGTCAATAAGAAGGTCCAAGGGATACAGTAAACCTGAAGTGAAGCATCGGAATCTATAACTAGTGTCACAGGAATGGTTAAAACATAGACAGTAAGATGAGTCAGTCTTCCTTGTACTTAAATCGGCATTGTGCCCAGGGTATTAAATTCAGATGCAATCTCTGTGTTTCATCGTCAATAAGAAGGTCCAAGGGATACAGTAAACCTCAAGTGAAGCATCGGAATCTATAACTAGTGTCACAGGAATGGTTCAAAACATAGACAGTAGGAAGAGTCAGTTTTCTTGTACTTAAGTCGGCATTGTGCCTTTTCTATTTAATTCCGATGCTATTTCTGTGTTTCATCGTCAAACAGTAGGTCAGAGGGGTACAGTAAAGCTGAAGTGAAGCATCGGAATCTATAACTTGTGTCACAGGAATGGTTCAAAACATAGTCAGTAAGAGGAGTCAGTCTTTTTGTACTTAAGTCGGCAGTGTGCCTATTGTGTTAATTCCGATGCGATTTCTGTATTTGATCGTCAATAAGGAGGTCCAAGGGATACAGTAAACCTGAAGTGAAGCATCGGAATCTATAACTAGTGTCACAGGAATGGTTCAAAACATAGACAGTAAGAGGAGTCAGTCTTTTTGTACTTAAGTCGGCAGTGTTCCTAATGTGTTAATTCCGATGCAATATCTGTGTTTCATTGCAAATAAGACGGTCCAAGGGATAGAGTAAACCTGAAGTGAAGCATCGGAATCTATAACTAGTGTCACAGGAATGGTTCAAAACAAATTAAGTAAGAAGAGTCAGTCTTCTTATACTTAAGTCTGCATTGTGCCTCTTGTATTTAATTCCGATGCAATTTCTGTGTTTCATCGTCAATAAGAAGGTCCAAGGGATACAGTAAACCTGAAGTGAAGCATCGGCATCTATAACTAGTGTCACAGGAATGGTTCAAAACATAGACAGTAGGAAGAGTCAGTCTTCTTGTACTTAAGTCGGCATTGTGCCTTTTCTATTTCATTCCGATGCAATTTCTGTGTTTCATCGTCAAAAAGTAGGTCAGACGGGTACAGTAAAGCTGAAGTGAAGCATCGGAATCTATAACTAGTGTCACAGGAATGGTTCAAAGCATAGTCAGTGGAAGGAGTCAGTCTTCTTGTACTTAAGTCGGCATTGTGCCTTTTGTATTTAATTCCGAGGCAATTTCTGTGTTTCGTCGTCAATAAGAAGGTCCAAGGGATACAGTAAACCTGAAGTGAAGCATCGGAATCTATAACTAGTGTCACAGGAATGGTTCAGAACATAGACAGTCAGATGAGTCAGTCTTCTTGTACTTAAGTCGGCATTGTGCCATTTGTATTTAATTCCGATGCAATTTCTGTGTTTCATCGTCAATACGAAGGTCCAAGGGATACAGTAAACCTCAAGTGAAGCATCGGAATCTATAACTAGTGTCACAGGAATGGTTCAAAACATAGTCAGTAAGAGGAGTCAGTCATTTTGTACTCAAGTCGGCAGTGTGCCTATTGTGTTAATTCCGATGCGATTTCTGTATTTGATCGTCAATAAGGAGGTCCAAGGGATACAGTAAACCTGAAGTGAAGCATCGGAATCTATAACTAGTGTCACAGGAATGGTTCAAAGCATAGACAGTAAGAGGAGTCAGTCTTTTTGTACTTAAGTCGGCAGTGTTCCTAATGTGTTAATTCCGATGCGATTTCTGTATTTCATCGTCAATAAGAAGGTCAAAGGGATACAGTAAACCTGAAGTGAAGCATCGGAATCTATAACTAGTGTCACAGGAATGGTTCAGAACATAGACAGTCAGATGAGTCAGTCTTCTTGTACTTAAGTCGGCATTGTGCCATTTGTATTTAATTCCGATGCTATTTCTGTGTTTCATCGTCAATACGAAGGTCCAAGGGATACAGTAAACCTCAAGTGAAGCATCGGAATCTGTAACTAGTGTCACAGGAATGGTTCAAATCAAAGTCAGTAGGAAGTGTCGGTCTTCATGTACTTAAGTCGGCATTGTGCCTTTTGTATTTAATTCCGATGCAATTTCTATGTTTCATCGTCAACAAGAAGGTCAGAGGGATACAGTTAACCTGAAGGGAAGCATCGCAATCTATAACTAGTCTCACAGGAATGGTTCAAATCATAGTCAGTAAGAAGAGTCAGTCTTCTTGTACTTAAGTCGGCATTGTGCCTCTTGTATTTAATTCCGATGCAAATTCTGTGTTTCATCGTCAATAAGAAGGTCAGAGGTATACAGTAAACCTGAAGTGACGCATCGGAATCTATAACTAGTGTCACAGGAATGGTTCAAATCATAGTCAGTAGGAAGTGTAGGTCTTCATGGACGTAAGTCGGCATTGTGCCTTTTGTATTTAATTCCGATGCAATTTATGTGTTTCGTCGTCAATAAGAAGGTCAGAGGGATACAGTAAACCTGAAGTGAAGCATCGCAATCTATAACTAGTCTCACAGGAATGGTTCAAAACATAGTCAGTAAAAGGGGTCAGTCTTCTTGTACTTAAGTCGGCATTGTGCCTTTTGTATTTAATTCCGAGGCAATTTCTGTGTTTCATCGTTATTAAGAAGGTCCAAGGGATACAGTAAACCTGAAGTGAAGCATCGGCATCTATAACTAGTGTCACAGGAATGGTTCAAAACATAGACAGTAGGAAGAGTCAGTCTTCTTGTACTTAAGTCGGCATTGTGCCTTTTCTATTTAATTCCGATGCAATTTCTGTGTTTCATCGTCAAAAAGTAGGTCAGACGGGTACAGTAAAGCTGAAGTGAAGCATCGGAATCTATAACTAGTGTCACAGGAATGGTTCAAAGCATTGTCAGTGGAAGGAGTCAGTCTTCTTGTACTTAAGTCGGCATTGTGCCTTTTGTATTTAATTCCGAGGCAATTTCTGTGTTTCGTCGTCAATAAGAAGGTCCAAGGGATACAGTAAACCTGAAGTGAAGAATCGGAATCTATAACTAGTGTCACAGGAATGGTTCAGAACATAGACAGTCAGATGAGTCAGTCTTCTTGTACTTAAGTCGGCATTGTGCCATTTGTATTTAATTCCGATGCAATTTCTGTGTTTCATCGTCAATACGAAGGTCCAAGGGATACAGTAAACCTCAAGTGAAGCATCGGAATCTATAACTAGTGTCACAGGAATGGTTCAAAACATAGTCAGTAAGAGGAGTCAGTCTTTTTGTACTAAAGTCGGCAGTGTGCCTATTGTGTTAATTCCGATGCGATTTCTGTATTTGATCGTCAATAAGGTGGTCCAAGGGATACAGTAAACCTGAAGTGAAGCATCGGAATCTATAACTAGTGTCACAGGAATGGTTCAAAACATAGACAGTAAGAGGAGTCAGTCTTTTTGTACTTAAGTCGGCAGTGTTCCTAATGTGTTAATTCCGATGCGATTTCTGTATCTCATCGTCAATAAGAAGGTCAAAGGGATACAGTAAACCTGAAGTGAAGCATCGGAATCTATAACTAGTGTCACAGGAATGGTTCAGAACATAGACAGTCAGATGAGTCAGTCTTCTTGTACTTAAGTCGGCATTGTGCCATTTGTATTTAATTCCGATGCTATTTCTGTGTTTCATCGTCAATACGAAGGTCCAAGGGATACAGTAAACCTCAAGTGAAGCATCGGAATCTATAACTAGTGTCACAGGAATGGTTCAAATCAAAGTCAGTAGGAAGTGTCGGTCTTCATGTACTTAAGTCGGCATTGTGCCTTTTGTATTTAATTCCGATGCAATTTCTATGTTTCATCGTCAATAAGAAGGTCAGAGGGATACAGTTAACCTGAAGGGAAGCATCGCAATCTATAACTAGTCTCACAGGAATGGTTCAAATCATAGTCAGTAAGAAGAGTCAGTCTTCTTGTACTTAAGTCGGCATTGTGCCTCTTGTATTTAATTCCGATGCAATTTCTGTGTTTAATCGTCAATAAGAAGGTCAGAGGGATACAGAAAACCTGAAGTGACGCATCGGAATCTATATCTAGTGTCACAGGAATGGTTCAAATCATAGTCAGTAGGAAGTGTAGGTCTTCATGGACGTAAGTCGACATTGTGCCTTTTGTATTTAATTCCGATGCAATTTATGTGTTTCGTCGTCAATAAGAAGGTCAGAGGGATACAGTAAACCTGAAGTGAAGCATCGCAATCTATAACTAGTCTCACAGGAATGGTTCAAAACATAGTCAGTAAAAGGAGTCAGTCTTCTTGTACTTAAGTCGGCATTGTGCCTTTTGTATTTAATTCCGAGGCAATTTCTGTGTTTCATCGTTATTAAGAAGGTCCAAGGGATACAGTAAACCTGACGTGAAGCATCGGAATCTATAACTAGTGTCACAGGAATGGTTCAAAACATAGACAGTAGGATGTGTCAGTCTTCTTGTACTTAAGTCGGCATTGTGCTTTTTCTATTTAATTCCGATGCAGTTTCTGTGTTTCATCGTCAATAAGAAGGTCCAAGGGATACAGTAAACCTCAAGTGAAGCATCGGAATCTATAACTAGTGTCACAGGAATGGTTCAAAACATAGACAGTAGGAAGAGTCAGTTTTCTTGTACTTAAGTCGGCATTGTGCCTTTTCTATTTAATTCCGATGCTATTTCTGTGTTTCATCGTCAAACAGTAGGTCAGAGGGGTACAGTAAAGCTGAAGTGAAGCATCGGAATCTATAACTTGTGTCACAGGAATGGTTCAAAACATAGTCAGTAAGAGGAGTCAGTCTTTTTGTACTTAAGTCGGCAGTGTGCCTACTGTGTTAATTCCGATGCGATTTCTGTATTTGATCGTCAATAAGGAGGTCCAAGGGATACAGTAAACCTGAAGTGAAGCATCGGAATCTATAACTAGTGTCACAAGAATGGTTCAAAACATAGACAGTAAGAGGAGTCAGTCTTTTTGTACTTAAGTCGGCAGTGTTCCTAATGTGTTAATTCCGATGCGATTTCTGTATTTCATCGTCAATAAGAAGGTCCAAGGGATACAGTAAACCTGAAGTGAAGCATCGGAATCTATAACTAGTGTCACAGGAATGGTTCAGAACATAGACAGTAAGATGAGTCAGTCTTCTTGTACTTAAGTCGGCATTGTGCCTTTTGCATTTAATTCCGATGCAATTTCTGTGTTTCATCGTCAATAAGAAGGTCCAAGGGATACAGTAAACCTCAAGTGAAGCATCGTAATCTATAACTAGTGTCACAGGAACGGTTCAAATCAAAGTCAGTAGGAAGTGTCGGTCTTCATGTACTTAAGTCGGCATTGTGCCTTTTGTATTTAATTCCGATGCAATTTCTGTGTTTCATCGTCAATAAGAAGGTCAGAGGGATACAGTTAACCTGAAGGGAAGCATCGCAATCTATAACTAGTCTCACAGGAATGGTTCAAATCATAGTCAGTAAGAAGAGTCAGTCTTCTTGTACTTAAGTCGGCATTGTGCCTCTTCTATTTAATTCCGATGCAAATTCTGTGTTTCATCGTCAATAAGAAGGTCAGAGGGATACAGTAAACCTGAAGTGACGCATCGGAATCTATAACTAGTGTCACAGGAATGGTTCAAATCATAGTCAGTAGGAAGTGTAGGTCTTCATGTACGTAAGTCGGCATTGTGCCTTTTGTATTTAATTCCGATGCAATTTATGTGTTTCGTCGTCAATAAGAAGGTCAGAGGGATACAGTAAACCTCAAGTGAAGCATCGGAATCTATAACTAGTGTCACAGTAACGGTTCAAACATAGTCAGTAGGAAGAGTTGGTCTTCATGTACTTAATTCGGCATTGTGCCTTTTGTACTTAATTCCGATGCAATTTCTGTGTTTCATCGTCAATAAGAAGGTCCAAGGTATACAGTAAACCTGAAGTGAAGCATCGTAATCTACAACTAGTGACACAGGAATGGTTCAAAACATAGACATTATGAAGAGTCAGTCTTCTTGTACTTAAGTCTGCACTGTGCCTTTTGTATCTAATTCCGATGCAATTTCTGTGTTTCATTGCAAATAAGACGGTCCAAGGGATACAGTAAACCTGAATTGAAGCATCGGAATCTATAACTAGTGTCACAGGAATGGTTCAAAACAAAGTAAGTAAGAAGAGTCAGTCTTCTTATACTTAAGTCTGCATTGTGCCTCTTGTATTTAATTCCGATGCAATTTCTGTGTTTCATCGTCACTAAGAAGGTCCAAGGGATACAGTAAACCTGAAGTGAAGCATCGGCATCTATAACTAGTGTCACAGGAATGGTTCAAACCATAGACAGTAGGAAGAGTCAGTCTTCTTGTACTTAAGTCGGCAGTGTGCCTATTGTGTTAATTCCGATGCGATTTCTGTATTTGATCGTCAATAAGGAGGTCCAAGGGATACAGTAAACCTGAAGTGAAGCATCGGAATCTATAACTAGTGTCACAGGAATGGTTCAAAACATAGACAGTAAGAGGAGTCAGTCTTTTTGTACTTAAGTCGGCAGTGTTCCTAATGTGTTAATTCCGATGCGATTTCTGTATTTCATCGTCAATAAGAAGGTCCAAGGGATACAGTAAACCTGAAGTGAAGCATCGGAATCTATAACTAGTGTCACAGGAATGGTTCAGAACATAGACAGTAAGATGAGTCAGTCTTCTTGTACTTAAGTCGGCATTGTGCCTTTTGCATTTAATTCCGATGCAATTTCTGTGTTTCATCGTCAATAAGAAGGTACAAGGGATACAGTAAACCTCAAGTGAAGCATCGTAATCTATAACTAGTGTCACAGGAACGGTTCAAATCAAAGTCAGTAGGAAGTGTCGGTCTTCATGTACTTAAGTCGGCATTGTGCCTTTTGTATTTAATTCCAATGCAATTTCTGTGTTTCATCGTCAATAAGAAGGTCAGAGGGATACAGTTAACCTGAAGGGAAGCATCGCAATCTATAACTAGTCTCACAGGAATGGTTCAAATCATAGTCAGTAAGAAGAGTCAGTCTTCTTGTACTTAAGTCGGCATTGTGCCTCTTGTATTTAATTCCGATGCAAATTCTGTGTTTCATCGTCAATAAGAAGGTCAGAGGGATACAGTAAACCTGAAGTGACGCATCGGAATCTATAACTAGTGTCACAGGAATGGTTCAAATCATAGTCAGTAGGAAGTGTAGGTCTTCATGTACGTAAGTCGGCGTTGTGCCTTTTGTATTTAATTCCGATGCAATTTATGTGTTTCGTCATCAATAAGAAGGTCAGAGGAATACAGTAAACCTGAAGTGAAGCATCGCAATCTATAACTAGTCTCACAGGAATGGTTCAAAACATAGTCAGTAAAAGGAGTCAGTCTTCTTGTACTTAAGTCGGCATTGTGCCTTTTGTATTTAACTCCGAGGCAATATCTGTGTTTCATCGTTATTAACAAGGTCCAATGGATACAGTAAACCTGACGTGAAGCATCGGAATCTATAACTAGTGTCACAGGAATGGTTCAAAACATAGACAGTAGGATGTGTCAGTCTTCTTGTACTTAAGTCGGCATTGTGCCTTTTCTATTTAATTCCGATGCAATTTCTGTGTTTCATCGTCAATAAGAAGGTCCAAGGGATACAGTAAACCTGAAGTGAAGCATCGGAATCTATAACTAGTGTCACAGGAATGGTTAAAACATTGACAGTAAGATGAGTCAGTCTTCCTTGTACTTAAATCGGCATTGTGCCCAGGGTATTAAATTCCGATGCAATCTCTGTGTTTCATCGTCAATAAGAAGGTCCAAGGGATACAGTAAACCTCAAGTGAAGCATCGGAATCTATAACTAGTGTCACAGGAATGGTTCAAAACATAGACAGTAGGAAGAGTCAGTTTTCTTGTACTTAAGTCGGCATTGTGCCTTTTCTATTTAATTCCGATGCTATTTCTGTGTTTCATCGTCAAACAGTAGGTCAGAGGGGTACAGTAAAGCTGAAGTGAAGCATCGGAATCTATAACTTGTGTCACAGGAATGGTTCAAAACATAGTCAGTAAGAGGAGTCAGTCTTTTTGTACTTAAGTCGGCAGTGTGCCTATTGTGTTAATTCCGATGCGATTTCTGTATTTGATCGTCAATAAGGAGGTCCAAGGGATACAGTAAACCTGAAGTGAAGCATCGGAATCTATAACTAGTGTCACAGGAATGGTTCAAAACATAGACAGTAAGAGGAGTCAGTCTTTTTGTACTTAAGTCGGCAGTGTTCCTAATGTGTTAATTCCGATGCAATTTCTGTGTTTCATTGCAAATAAGACGGTCCAAGGGATAGAGTAAACCTGAAGTGAAGCATCGGAATCTATAACTAGTGTCACAGGAATGGTTCAAAACAAATTAAGTAAGAAGAGTCAGTCTTCTTATACTTAAGTCTGCATTGTGCCTCTTGTATTTAATTCCGATGCAATTTCTGTGTTTCATCGTCAATAAGAAGGTCCAAGGGATACAGTAAACCTGAAGTGAAGCATCGGCATCTATAACTAGTGTCACAGGAATGGTTCAAAACATAGACAGTAGGAAGAGTCAGTCTTCTTGTACTTAAGTCGGCATTGTGCCTTTTCTATTTCATTCCGATGCAATTTCTGTGTTTCATCGTCAAAAAGTAGGTCAGACGGGTACAGTAAAGCTGAAGTGAAGCATCGGAATCTATAACTAGTGTCACAGGAATGGTTCAAAGCATAGTCAGTGGAAGGAGTCAGTCTTCTTGTACTTAAGTCGGCATTGTGCCTTTTGTATTTAATTCCGAGGCAATTTCTGTGTTTCGTCGTCAATAAGAAGGTCCAAGGGATACAGTAAACCTGAAGTGAAGCATCGGAATCTATAACTAGTGTCACAGGATTGGTTCAGAACATAGACAGTCAGATGAGTCAGTCTTCTTGTACTTAAGTCGGCATTGTGCCATTTGTATTTAATTCCGATGCAATTTCTGTGTTTCATCGTCAATACGATGGTCCAAGGGTTACAGTAAACCTCAAGTGAAGCATCGGAATCTATAACTAGTGTCACAGGAATGGTTCAAAACATAGTCAGTAAGAGGAGTCAGTCTTTTTGTACTCAAGTCGGCAGTGTGCCTATTGTGTTAATTCCGATGCGATTTCTGTATTTGATCGTCAATAAGGAGGTCCAAGGGATACAGTAAACCTGAAGTGAAGCATCGGAATCTATAACTAGTGTCACAGGAATGGTTCAAAACATAGAGAGTAAGAGGAGTCAGTCTTTTTGTACTTAAGTCGGCAGTGTTCCTAATGTGTTAATTCCGATGCGATTTCTGTATTTCATCGTCAATAAGAAGGTCAAAGGGATACAGTAAACCTGAAGTGAAGCATCGGAATCTATAACTAGTGTCACAGGAATGGTTCAGAACATAGACAGTCAGATGAGTCAGTCTTCTTGTACTTAAGTCGGCATTGTGCCATTTGTATTTAATTCCGATGCTATTTCTGTGTTTCATCGTCAATACGAAGGTCCAAGGGATACAGTAAACCTCAAGTGAAGCATCGGAATCTGTAACTAGTGTCACAGGAATGGTTCAAATCAAAGTCAGTAGGAAGTGTCGGTCTTCATGTACTTAAGTCGGCATTGTGCCTTTTGTATTTAATTCCGATGCAATTTCTATGTTTCATCGTCAATAAGAAGGTCAGAGGGATACAGTTAACCTGAAGGGAAGCATCGCAATCTATAACTAGTCTCACAGGAATGGTTCAAATCATAGTCAGTAAGAAGAGTCAGTCTTCTTGTACTTAAGTCGGCATTGTGCCTCTTGTATTTAATTCCGATGCAAATTCTGTGTTTCATCGTCAATAAGAAGGTCAGAGGTATACAGTAAACCTGAAGTGACGCATCGGAATCTATAACTAGTGTCACAGGAA
The DNA here is from genome assembly GCF_021461385.2 of Schistocerca piceifrons. Classification (NCBI taxonomy): domain Eukaryota; kingdom Metazoa; phylum Arthropoda; class Insecta; order Orthoptera; family Acrididae; genus Schistocerca; species Schistocerca piceifrons. The sequence continues at coordinate 530,641 of NW_025727435.1, read as the reverse complement.
TGGTTCAAATCATAGTCAGTAGGAAGTGTAGGTCTTCATGGACGTAAGTCGGCATTGTGCCTTTTGTATTTAATTCCGATGCAATTTATGTGTTTCGTCGTCAATAAGAAGGTCAGAGGGATACAGTAAACCTGAAGTGAAGCATCGCAATCTATAACTAGTCTCACAGGAATGGTTCAAAACATAGTCAGTAAAAGGAGTCAGTCTTCTTGTACTTAAGTCGGCATTGTGCCTTTTGTATTTAATTCCGAGGCAATTTCTGTGTTTCATCGTTATTAAGAGGGTCCAAGGGATACAGTAAACCTGACGTGAAACATCGGAATCTATAACTACTGTCACAGGAATGGTTCAAAACATAGACAGTAGGATGTGTCAGTCTTCTTGTACTTAAGTCGGCATTGTGCTTTTTCTATTTAATTCCGATGCAATTTCTGTGTTTCATCGTCAATAAGAAGGTCCAAGGGATACAGTAAACCTGAAGTGAAGCATCGAAATCTATGACTAGTGTCACAGGAATGGTTAAAACATAGACAGTAAGATGAGTCAGTCTTCCTTGTACTTAAATCGGCATTGTGCCCAGGGTATTAAATTCCGATGCAATTTCTGTGTTTCATCGTCAATAAGAAGGTCCAAGGGATACAGTAAACCTCAAGTGAAGCATCGGAATCTATAACTAGTGTCACAGGAATGGTTCAAAACATAGACAGTAGGAAGAGTCAGTTTTCTTGTACTTAAGTCGGCATTGTGCCTTTTCTATTTAATTCCGATGCTATTTCTGTGTTTCATCGTCACCTCAAGTGAAGCATCGGAATCTGTAACTAGTGTCACAGGAATGGTTCAAATCAAAGTCAGTAGGAAGTGTCGGTCTTCATGTACTTAAGTCGGCATTGTGCCTTTTGTATTTAATTCCGATGCAATTTCTGTGTTTCATCGTCAATAAGAAGGTCAGAGGGATACAGTTAACCTGAAGGGAAGCATCGCAAACTATAACTAGTCTCACAGGAATGGTTCAAATCATAGTCAGTAAGAAGAGTCAGTCTTCTTGTACTTAAGTCGGCATTGTGCCTCTTCTATTTAATTCCGATGCAAATTCTGTGTTTCATCGTCAATAAGAAAGTCAGAGGGATACAGTAAACCTGAAGTGACGCATCGGAATCTATAACTAGTGTCACAGGAATGGTTCAAATCATAGTCAGTAGGAAGTGTAGGTCTTCATGTACGTAAGTCGGCATTGTGCCTTTTGTATTTAATTCCGATGCAATTTATGTGTTTCGTCGTCAATAAGAAGGTCAGAGGGATACAGTAAACCTGAAGTGAAGCATCGCAATCTATAACTAGTCTCACAGGAATGGTTCAAAACATAGTCAGTAAAAGGAGTCAGTCTTCTTGTACTTAAGTCGGCATTGTGCCTTTTGTATTTAATTCCGAGGCAATTTCTGTGTTTCATCGTTAATAAGAAGGTCCAAGGGATACAGTAAACCTGACGTGAGCATCGGAATCCATAACTAGTGTCACAGGAATGGTTCAAAACATAGACAGTAGGATGTGTCAGTCTTCTTGTACTTAAGTCGGCATTGTGCCTTTTCTATTTAATTCCGATGCAATTTCTGTGTTTCATCGTCAAAAAGTAGGTCAGACGGGTACAGTAAATCTGAAGTGAAGCATCGGAATCTATAACTAGTGTCACAGGAATGGTTCAAACATAGTCAGTAAAAGGAGTCAGTCTTCTTGTACTTAAGTCGGCATTGTGCCTTTTGTATTTAATTCCGAGGCAATTTCTGTGTTTCATCGTCAATAAGAAGGTCCAAGGGATACAGTAAACCTGAAGTGAAGCATCGGAATCTATAACTAGTGTCACAGGAATGGTTAAAACATAGACAGTAAGAAGAGTCAGTCTTCCTTGTACTCATATCGGCATTGTGCCCAGGGTATTAAATTCCGATGCAATTTCTGTGTTTCATCGTCAATAAGAAGGTCCAAGGGATACAGTAAACCTCAAGTGAAGCATCGGAATCTATAACTAGTGTCACAGTAACGGTTCAAACATAGTCAGTAGGAAGAGTTGGTCTTCATGTACTTAAATCGGCATTGTGCCTTTTGTACTTAATTCCGATGCAATTTCTGTGTTTCATCGTCAATAAGAAGGTCCAAGGTATACAGTAAACCTGAAGTGAAGCATCGTAATCTATAACTAGTGACACAGGAATGGTTCAAAACATAGACATTATGAAGAGTCAGTCTTCTTGTACTTAAGTCTGCACTGTGCCTTTTGTATCTAATTCCGATGCAATTTCTGTGTTTCATTGCAAATAAGACGGTCCAAGGGATACAGTAAACCTGAATTGAAGCAACGGAATCTATAACTAGTGTCACAGGAATGGTTCAAAACAAAGTAAGTAAGAAGAGTCAGTCTTCTTATACTTAAGTCTGCATTGTGCCTCTTGTATTTAATTCCGATGCAATTTCTGTGTTTCATCGTCACTAAGAAGGTCCAAGGGATACAGTAAACCTGAAGTGAAGCATCGGCATCTATAACTAGTGTCACAGGAATGGTTCAAACCATAGACAGTAGGAAGAGTCAGTCTTCTTGTACTTAAGTCGGCAGTGTGCCTAATGTGTTAATTCCGATGCGATTTCTGTATTTGATCGTCAATAAGGAGGTCCAAGGGATACAGTAAACCTGAAGTGAAGCATCGGAATCTATAACTAGTGTCACAGGAATGGTTCAAATCATAGACAGTAAGAGGAGTCAGTCTTTTTGTACTTAAGTCGGCAGTGTTCCTAATGTGTTAATTCCGATGCGATTTCTGTATTTCATCGTCAATAAGAAGGTCCAAGGGATACAGTAAACCTGAAGTGAAGCATCGGAATCTATAACTAGTGTCACAGGAATGGTTCAGAACATAGACAGTAAGATGAGTCAGTCTTCTTGTACTTAAGTCGGCATTGTGCCTTTTGCATTTAATTCCGATGCAATTTCTGTGTTTCTTCGTCAATAAGAAGGTACAAGGGATACAGTAAACCTCAAGTGAAGCATCGTAATCTATAACTAGTGTCACAGGAACGGTTCAAATCAAAGTCAGTAGGAGGTGTCGGTCTTCATGTACTTAAGTCGGCATTGTGCCTTTTGTATTTAATTCCGATGCAATTTCTGTGTTTCATCGTCAATAAGAAGGTCAGAGGGATACAGTTAACCTGAAGGGAAGCATCGCAATCTATAACTAGTCTCACAGGAATGGTTCAAATCATAGTCAGTAAGAAGAGTCAGTCTTCTTGTACTTAAGTCGGCATTGTGCCTCTTGTATTTAATTCCGATGCAAATTCTGTGTTTCAACGTCAATAAGAAGGTCAGAGGGATACAGTAAACCTGAAGTGACGCATCGGAATCTATAACTAGTGTCACAGGAATGGTTCAAATCATAGTCAGTAGGAAGTGTAGGTCTTCAAGTACGTAAGTCGGCATTGTGCCTTTTGTATTTAATTCCGATGCAATTTATGTGTTTCGTCGTCAATAAGAAGGTCAGAGGGATACAGTAAACCTGAAGTGAAGCATCGCAATCTATAACTAGTCTCACAGGAATGGTTCAAAACATAGTCAGTAAAAGGAGTCAGTCTTCTTGTACTTAAGTCGGCATTGTGCCTTTTGTATTTAATTCCGAGGCAATTTCTGTGTTTCATCGTTAATAAGAAGGTCCAAGGGATACAGTAAACCTGACGTGAGCATCGGAATCCATAACTAGTGTCACAGGAATGGTTCAAAACATAGACAGTAGGATGTGTCAGTCTTCTTGTACTTAAGTCGGCATTGTGCCTTTTCTATTTAATTCCGATGCAATTTCTGTGTTTCATCGTCAAAAAGTAGGTCAGACGGGTACAGTAAATCTGAAGTGAAGCATCGGATTCTATAACTAGTGTCACAGGAATGGTTCAAACATAGTCAGTAAAAGGAGTCAGTCTTCTTGTACTTAAGTCGGCATTGTGCCTTTTGTATTTAATTCCGAGGCAATTTCTGTGTTTCATCGTCAATAAGAAGGTCCAAGGGATACAGTAAACGTGAAGTGAAGCATCGGAATCTATAACTAGTGTCACAGGAATGATTAAAACATAGACAGTAAGAAGAGTCAGTCTTCCTTGTACTCATATCGGCATTGTGCCCAGGGTATTAAATTCCGATGCAATTTCTGTGTTTCATCGTCAATAAGAAGGTCCAAGGGATACAGTAAACCTCAAGTGAAGCATCGGAATCTATAACTAGTGTCACAGTAACGGTTCAAACATAGTCAGTAGGAAGAGTTGGTCTTCATGTACTTAAATCGGCATTGTGCCTTTTGTACTTAATTCCGATGCAATTTCTGTGTTTCATCGTCAATAAGAAGGTCCAACGTATACAGTAAACCTGAAGTGAAGCATCGTAATCTATAACTAGTGACACAGGAATGGTTCAAAACATAGACATTAGGAAGAGTCAGTCTTCTTGTACTTAAATCTGCACTGTGCCTTTTGTATCTAATTCCGATGCAATTTCTGTGTTTCATTGCAAATAAGACGGTCCAAGGGATACGGTAAACCTGAATTGAAGCATCGGAATCTATAACTAGTGTCACAGGAATGGTTCAAAACAAAGTAAGTAAGAAGAGTCAGTCTTCTTATACTTAAGTCTGCATTGTGCCTCTTGTATTTAATTCCGATGCAATTTCTGTGTTTCATCGTCACTAAGAAGGTCCAAGGGATACAGTAAACCTGAAGTGAAGCATCGGCATCTATAACTAGTGTCACAGGAATGGTTCAAACCATAGACAGTAGGAAGAGTCAGTCTTCTTGTACTTAAGTCGGCATTGTGCCTTTTCTATTTAATTCCGATGCAATTTCTGTGTTTCATCGTCAAAAAGTAGGTCAGACGGGTACAGTAAAGCTGAAGTGAAGCATCGGAATCTATAACTAGTGTCACAGGAATGGTTCAAAGCGTAGTCAGTAAAAGGCGTCAGTCTTCTTGTACTTAAGTCGGCATTGTGCCTTTTCTATTTAATTCCGATGCTATTTCTGTGTTTCACCGTCAAAAAGTAGGTCAGAGGGGTACAGTAAAGCTGAAGTGAAGCATCGGAATCTATAACTAGTGTCACAGGATTGGTTCAAAACATAGTCAGTAAGAGGAGTCAGTCTTTTTGTACTTAAGTCGGCAGTGTGCCTATTGTGTTAATTCCGATGCGATTTCTGTATTTGATCGTCAATAAGGAGGTCCAAGGGATACAGTAAACCTGAAGTGAAGCATCGCAATCTATAACTAGTCTCACAGGAATGGTCCAAAACATAGTCAGTAAAAGGAGTCAGTCTTCTTGTACTTAAGTCGGCATTGTGCCTTTTGTATTTAATTCCGAGGCAATTTCTGTGTTTCATCGTCAATAAGAAGGTCCAAGGGATACAGTAATCCTCAAGTGAAGCATCGGAATCTATAACTAGTGTCAGAGGAATGGTTCAAATCATAGTCAGTAGGAAGTGTCGGTCTTCATGTACTTAAGTCGGCATTGTGCCTTTTGTATTTAATTCCGATGTAATTTCTGTGTTTCATCGTCAATAAGAAGGTCAGAGGGATACAGTAAACCTGAAGGGAAGCATCGCAATCTATAACTAGTCTCAAAAAAATGGTTCAAATCATAGTCAGTAAGAAGAGTCAGTCTTCTTGTACTTAAGTCGGCATTGTGCCTCTTGTATTTAATTCCGATGCAATTTCTGTGTTTCATCGTCAATAAGAATGTCAGAGGGATACAGTAAACCTGAAGTGACGCATCGGAATCTATAACTAGTGTCACAGGAATGGTTCAAATCATAGTCAAAAGGAAGTGTCGGTCTTCATGTACGTAAATCGGCATTGTGCCTTTTGTATTTAAATCCGATGCAATTTCTGTATTCATCGTCAATAAGAAGGTCAGAGGGATACAGTAAACCTGAAGTGACGCATCGGAATCTATAACTAGTGTCACAGGAATGGTTCAAATCATAGTCAAAAGGAAGTGTCGGTCTTCATGTACGTAAGTCGGCATTGTGCCTTTTGTATTTAAATCCGATGCAATTTCTGTGTTCATCGTCAATAAGAAGGTCAGAGGGATACAGTAAACCTGAAGGGACGCATCGGAATCTATAACTAGTGTCACAGGAATAGTCAGTAGGAAGTGTAGGTCTTCATGTACGTAAGTCGCCATTGTGCCTTTTGTATTTAATTCCGATGCAATTTATGTGTTTCATCGTCAATAAGAAGGTCAGAGGGATACAGTAAACCTGAAGTGAAGCATCGCAATCTATAACTAGTCTCACAGGAATGGTCCAAAGCATAGTCAGTAAAAGGAGTCAGTCTTCTTGTACTTAAGTCGGCATTCTGCCTTTTGTATTTAATTCCGAGGCAATTTCTGTGTTTCATCGTCAATAAGAAGGTCCAAGGGATACAGTAAACCTGAAGTGACGCATCGGAATCTATAACTAGTGTCACAGGAATGGTTCAAAACATAGACAGTAGGATGAGTCAGTCTTCTTGTACTTAAGTCGGCATTGTGCCTTTTCTATTTAATTCCGATGCAATTTCTAAGTTTCATCGTCAATAAGAAGGTCCAAGGGATACAGTAAACCTGAAGTGAAGCATCGGAATCTATAACTAGTGTCACAGGATTGGTTCAAAACATAGTCAGTAAGAGGAGTCAGTCTTTTTGTACTTAAGTCGGCAGTGTGCCTATTGTGTTAATTCCGATGCGATTTCTGTATTTGATCGTCAATAAGGAGGTCCAAGGAATCCAGTAAACCTGAAGTGAAGCATCGGAATCTATAACTAGTGTCACAGGATTGGTTCAAAACATAGTCAGTAAGAGGAGTCAGTCCTTTTGTACTTAAGTCGGCAGTGTGCCTATTGTGTTAATTCCGATGCGATTTCTGTATTTGATCGTCAATAAGGAGGTCCAAGGGATACAGTAAACCTGAAGTGAAGCATCGGAATCTATAACTAGTGTCACAGGAATGGTTCAAAACATAGTCAGTAAGAGGAGTCAGTCTTTTTGTACTTAAGTCGGCAGTGTTCCTATTGTGTTAATTCTGATGCGATTTCTGTATTTCATCGTCAATAAGAAGGTCCAAGGGATACAGTAAACCTGAAGTGAAGCATCGGAATCTATAACTAGTGTCACAGGAATGGTTCAGAACATAGACAGTCAGATGAGTCAGTCTTCTTGTACTTAAGTCGGCATTGTGCCTTTTGTATTTAATTTCGATGCAATTTCTGTGTTTCATCGTCAATAAGAAGTTCCAAGGGATACAGTAAACCTCAAGTGAAGCATCGGAATCTATAACTAGTGTCACAGGAATGGTTCAAAACATAGTCAGTATGAAGAGTCGGTCTTCATGTACTTAAGTCGGCATTGTGCCTTTTGTATTTAATTCCGATGCAATTTCTGTGCTTCATCGTCAATAAGAAGGTCCAAGGGAAACAGTAAACCTGGAGTGAAGCGTCGGAATCTATAACTACTGTCACAGGAATGGTTCAGAACATAGACAGTAAGATGAGTCAGTCTTCTTGTATTTAAGTCGGCATTGTGCTTTTTGCATTCAATTCCGATGCAATTTCTGTGTTCCATCGTCAATAAGAAGGTCCAAGGGATACAGTAAACCTCAAGTGAAGCATCGGAATCTATAACTAGTGTCATAGGAATGGTTCAAATCAAAGTCAGTAGGAAGTGTCGGTCTTCATGTACTTAAGTCGGCATTGTGCCTTTTGTATTTAATTCCGATGCAATTTCTGTGTTTCATCGTCAATAAGAAGGTCTGAGGGATTCAGTTAACCTGAAGGGAAGCATTGCAATCTATAACTAGTCTCACAGGAATGGTTCAAATCATAGACAGTAAGAAGAGTCAGTCTTCTTGTACTTAAGTCGGCTTTGTGCCTCTTCTACTTAATTCCGATGCAAATTCTGTGTTTCAGCGTCAATAAGAAGGTCAGAGGGAAACAGTAAACCTGAAGGGACGCATCGGAATCTATAACTAGTGTCACAGGAATAGTCAGTAGGAAGTGTAGGTCTTCATGTACGTAAGTCGGCATTGTGCCTTTTGTATTTAATTCCGATGCAATTTATGTGTTTCATCGTCAATAAGAAGGTCAGAGGGATACAGTAAACCTGAAGTGAAGCATCGCAATCTATAACTAGTCTCACAGGAATGGTCCAAAACATAGTCAGTAAAAGGAGTCAGTCTTCTTGTACTTAAGTCGGCATTGTGCCTTTTGTATTTAATTCCGAGGCAATTTCTGTGTTTCATCGTCAATAAGAAGGTCAGAGGGATACAGTAAACCTGAAGTGAAGCATCGCAATCTATAACTAGTCTCACAGGAATGGTCCAAAACATAGTCAGTAAAAGGAGTCAGTCTTCTTGTACTTAAGTCGGCATTGTGCCTTTTGTATTTAATTCCGAGGCAATTTCTGTGTTTCATCGTCAATAAGAAGGTCCAAGGGATACAGTAAACCTCAAGTGAAGCATCGGAATCTATAACTAGTGTCAGAGGAATGGTTCAAATCATAGTCAGTAGGAAGTGTCGGTCTTCATGTACTTAAGTCGGCATTGTGCCTTTTGTATTTAAATCCGATGCAATTTCTGTGTTCATCGTCAATAAGAAGGTCAGAGGGATACAGTAAACCTGAAGGGACGCATCGGAATCTATAACTAATGTCACAGGAATAGTCAGTAGGAAGTGTAGGTCTTCATGTACGTAAGTCGGCATTGTGCCTTTTGTATTTAATTCCGATGCAATTTATGTGTTTCATCGTCAATAAGAAGGTCAGAGGGATACAGTAAACCTGAAGTGAAGCATCGCAATCTATAACTAGTCTCACAGGAATGGTCCAAAACATAGTCAGTAAAAGGAGTCAGTCTTCTTGTACTTAAGTCGGCATTGTGCCTTTTGTATTTAATTCCGAGGCAATTTCTGTGTTTCATCGTCAATAAGAAGGTCCAAGGGATACAGTAAACCTGAAGTGACGCATCGGAATCTATAACTAGTGTCACAGGAATGGTTCAAAACATAGACAGTAGGATGAGTCAGTCTTCTTGTACTTAAGTCGGCATTGTGCCTTTTCTATTTAATTCCGATGCAATTTCTAAGTTTCATCGTCAATAAGAAGGTCCAAGGGATACAGTACACCTGAAGTGAAGCATCGGAATCTATAACTAGTGTCACAGGAAAGGTTCAAAACATAGTCAGTAAGAGGAGTCAGTCTTTTTGTACTTAAGTCGGCAGTGTTCCTATTGTGTTAATTCCGATGCGATTTCTGTATTTCATCGTCTATGAAAAGGTCCAAGGGATACAGTAAAGCTCAAGTGAAGCATCGGAATCTATAACTAGTGTCACAGGAATGGTTCAAAACATAGTCAGTAGGAAGAGTCGGTCTTCATGTACTTAAGTCGGCATTGTGCCTTTTGTATTTAATTCCGATGCAATTTCTGTGCTTCATCGTCAATAAGAAGGTCCAAGGGATACAGTAAACGTGGAGTGAAGCGTCGGAATCTATAACTAGTGTCACAGGAATGGTTCAGAACATAGACAGCAAGATGAGTCAGTCTTCTTGTACTTAAGTCGGCATTGTGCCTTTTGCATTTAATTCCGATGCAATTTCTGTGTTTCATCGTCAATAAGAAGGTCCAAGGGATACAGTAAACCTCAAATGAAGCATCGGAATCTATAACTAGTGTCACAGGAATGGTTCAAATCATAGTCAGTAGGAAGTGTCTGTCTTCATGTACTTAAGTCGGCATTGTGCCTTTTCTATTTAATTCCGATGCAATTTCTGTGTTTCATCGTCAATAAGAAGGTTAGAGGGATACAGTTAACCTGAAGGGAAGCATCGCAATCTATAACTAGTCTCACAGGAATGGTTCAAATCATAGTCAGTAAGAAGAGTCAGTCTTCTTGTACTTAAGTCGGCATTGTGCCTCTTGTATTTAATTCCGATGCAATTTCTGTGTTTCATCGTCAATAAGAAGGTCAGAGGGATACAGTAAACCTGAAGAGACGCATCGGAATCTATAACTAGTGTCACAGGAATGGTTCAAATCATAGTCAGTAGGAAGTGTAGGTCTTCATGTACGTAAGTCGGCATTGTGCCTTTTGTATTTAATTCCGATGCAATTTATGTGTTTCATCGTCAATAAGAAGGTCAGAGGGATACAGTAAACCTGACGTGAAGCATCGGATCTATAACTAGTCTCACAGGAATGGTTCAAAGCATAGTCAGTAAAAGGAGTCAGTCTTCTTGTACTTAAGTCGGCATTGTGCCTTTTGTATTAAATTCCGAGGCAATTTCTGTGTTTCATCGTCAATAAGAAGGTCCAAGGGATACAGTAAACCTGAAGTGAAGCATCGGAATCTATAACTAGTGTCACAGGAATGGTTCAAAACATAGACAGTAGGATGAGTCAGTCTTCTTGTACTTAGGTCGGCATTGTGAGTTTTCTATTTAATTCCGATGCAATTTCTGTGTTTCATCGTCAAAAAGTAGGTCAGACGGGTACAGTAAAGCTGAAGTGAGGCATCGGAATCTATAACTAGTGTCACAGGAATGGTTCAAAGCATAGTCAGTAAAAGGAGTCAGTCTTCTTGTACTTAAGTCGGCATTGTGCCTTTTGTATTCAATTCCGAGGCAATTTCTGTGTTTCATCGTCAATAAGAAGGTCCAAGGGATACAGTAAACCTGAAGTGAAGCATCGGAATCTATAACTAGTGTCACAGGAATGGTTCAAAACATAGACAGTAGGAAGAGTCAGTCTTCTTGTACTTAAGTCGGCATTGTGCCTTTTCTATTTAATTCCGATGCAATTTCTGTGTTTCATCGTCAAAAAGTAGGTCAGAGGGATACAGTAAAGCTGAAGTGAAGCTTCGGAATCTATAACTAGTGTCACAGGAATGGTTCAAAACATAGTCAGTAAGAGGAGTCAGTCTTTTTGTACTTAAGTCAGCAGTGTGCCTACTGTGTTAATTCCGATGCGATTTCTGTATTTCATCGTCAATAAGAAGGTCCAAGGGATACAGTAAACCTGAAGTGAAGCATCGGAATCTATAACTAGTGCCACAGGAATGGTTCGAAACATAGTCAGTAAGAGGAGTCAGTCTTTTTGTACTTAAGTCGGCAGTGTTCCTATTGTGTTAATTCCGATGCGATTTCTGTATTTCATCGTCAATAAGAAGGTCCAAGAGATACAGTAAACCTGAAGTGAAGCATCGGAACCTATAACTAGTGTCACAGGAATGGTTCAGAACATAGACAGTTTGTCGGCATTGTGCCTTTTTTATTTAATTCCGATGCTATTTCTGTGTTTCATCGTCAATTAGAAGGTCCAAGGTATACAGTAAACCTCAAGTGAAGCATCGGAATCAATAACTAGTGTCACAGGAATGGTTCAAAACAGAGTCAGTAGGAAGAGTCGGTCTTCATGTACTTAAGTCGGCGTTGTGCCTTTTGTATTTAATTCCGATGCAATTTCTGTGCTTCATCGTCAATAAGAAGGTCCAAGGGATACAGTAAACCTGGAGTGAAGCGTCGGAATCTATAACTAGTGTCACATTAATGGTTCAGAACATAGACAGTAAGATAAGTCAGTCTTCTTGTACTTAAGTCGGCATTGTGCAATTTGTATTTAATTCCGATGCAATTTCTGTGTTTCATCGTCAATAAGAAGGTCAGAGGGATACAGTAAACCTGAAGTGAAGCATCGGAATCTATAGCTAGTGTCACAGGAATGGTTAAAACATAGTTAGTAAGAAGAGTCAGTCTTTTTGTACTTAAGTCGGCATTGTGACCTTTCTATTTAATTCCGATGCAATTTCTGTGTTACGTCGTCAATAACAAATTCCAAGGGATACTGTAAACCTCAAGTGAAGCATCGGAATCTATAACTAGTGTCACAGGAATTTTTCAAGACATAGGAAGTAAGACGAGTCAGTCTTCTTGTACTTAAGTCGACATTGTGCCATTTCTATTTAATTCCGATGCAATTTCTGTGTGTCATCGTCAATAAGAAGGTCAGAGGGATACAGTAAACCTGAAGTGAAGCATCGGAATCTATAGCTAGTGTCACACGAATGGTTCAAAATATAGACAGTAAGAAGAGTCTGTCTTCTTGTACTTAAGTCGGCATTGTGCCTTTTCTATTTAATTCCGATGCAATTTCTGTGTTTCATCGTCAAAAAGTAGGTCAGAGGAGTACAGTAAAGCTGAAGTGAAGTATCGGAATCTATAACTAGTGTCACAGAAATGGTTCAAAATATAGACAGTAGGATGAGTCAGTCTTCTTGTACTTAAGTCGGCATTGTGCTTTTTCTATTTAATACCGATGCAATTTCTGTGTTTCATCGACAAAAAGTAGCTCAGACGGGTACAGTAAAGCTGAAGTGAAGCATCGGAATCTATAACTAGTGTCACAGGAATGGTTCAAACATAGTCAGTAAAAGGAGTCAGTCTTCTTGTACTTAAGTCGGCATTGTGCCTTTTGTATTTAATTCCGATGCTATTTCTGTGTTTCATCGTCAAAAAGTAGGTCAGAGGGGTACAGTAAAGCTGAAGTGAAGCATCGGAATCTATAACTAGTGTCACAGGAATGGTTCAAAACATAGTCAGTAAGAGGAGTCAGTCTTTTTGTACTTAAGTCGGCAGTGTTCCTATTGTGTTAATTCCGATGCGATTTCTGTATTTCATCGTCAATAAGAAGGTCCAAGGGATACAGTAAACCTGAAGTGAAGCATCGGAATCTATAACTAGTGTCACAGGAATGGTTCAGAACATAGACAGTCAGATGAGTCAGTCTTCTTGTACTTAAGTCGGCATTGTGCCTTTTGTATTTAATTCCGATGCAATTTCTGTGTTTCATCGTCAATAAGAAGGTCCAAGGGATACAGTAAACCTCAAGTGAAGCATCGGAATCAATAACTAGTGTCATAGGAATGGTTCAAACATAGTCAGTATGAAGAGTCGGTCTTCATGTACTTAAGTCGGCATTGTGCCTTTTGTATTTAATTCCGATGCAATTTCTGTGCTTCATCGTCAATAAGAAGGTCCAAGGGAAACAGTAAACCTGGAGTGAAGCGTCGGAATCTATACCTAGTGTCACAGGAATGGTTCAGAACATAGACAGTAAGATGAGTCAGTCTTCTTGTACTTAAGTCGGCATTGTGCCTTTTGCATTTAATTCCGATGCAATTTCTGTGTTCCATCGTCAATAAGAAGGTCCAAGGGATACAGTAAACCTCAAGTGAAGCATCGGAATCTATAACTAGTGTCATAGGAATGGTTCAAATCAAAGTCAGTAGGAAGTGTCGGTCTTCATGTACTTAAGTCGGCATTGTGCCTTTTGTACTTAATTCCGATGTAATTTCTGTGTTTCATCGTCAATAAGAAGGTCAGAGGGATACAGTAAACCTGAAGGGAAGCATCGCAATCTATAACTAGTCTCAAAAAAATGGTTCAAATCATAGTCAGTAAGAAGAGTCAGTCTTCTTGCACTTAAGTCGGCATTGTGCCTCTTGTATTTAATTCCGATGCAATTTCTGTGTTTCATCGTCAATAAGAATGTCAGAGGGATACAGTAAACCTGAAGTGACGCATCGGAATCTATAACTAGTGTCACAGGAATGGTTCAAATCATAATCAAAAGGAAGTGTCGGTCTTCATGTACGTAAATCGGCATTGTGCCTTTTGTATTTAAATCCGATGCAATTTCTGTGCTTCATCGTCAATAAGAAGGTCCAAGGGATACAGTAAACCTGGAGTGAAGCGTCGGAATCTATAACTAGTGTCACAGGAATGGTTCAGAACATAGACAGTAAGATAAGTCAGTCTTCTTGTACTTAAGTCGGCATTGTGCAATTTGTATTTAATTCCGATGCAATTTCTGTGTTTCATCGTCAATAAGAAGGTCAGAGGGATACAGTAAACCTGAAGTGAAGCATCGGAATCTATAGCTAGTGTCACAGGAATGGTTAAAACATAGTTAGTAAGAAGAGTCAGTCTTTTTGTACTTAAGTCGGCATTGTGACCTTTCTATTTAATTCCGATGCAATTTCTGTGTTACGTCGTCAATAACAAATTCCAAGGGATACTGTAAACCTCAAGTGAAGCATCGGAATCTATAACTAGTGTCACAGGAATTTTTCAAGACATAGGAAGTAAGACGAGTCAGTCTTCTTGTACTTAAGTCGACATTGTGCCATTTCTATTTAATTCCGATGCAATTTCTGTGTGTCATCGTCAATAAGAAGGTCAGAGGGATACAGTAAACCTGAAGTGAAGCATCGGAATCTATAGCTAGTGTCACACGAATGGTTCAAAATATAGACAGTAAGAAGAGTCTGTCTTCTTGTACTTAAGTCGGCATTGTGCCTTTTCTATTTAATTCCGATGCAATTTCTGTGTTTCATCGTCAAAAAGTAGGTCAGAGGAGTACAGTAAAGCTGAAGTGAAGTATCGGAATCTATAACTAGTGTCACAGAAATGGTTCAAAATATAGACAGTAGGATGAGTCAGTCTTCTTGTACTTAAGTCGGCATTGTGCTTTTTCTATTTAATACCGATGCAATTTCTGTGTTTCATCGACAAAAAGTAGCTCAGACGGGTACAGTAAAGCTGAAGTGAAGCATCGGAATCTATAACTAGTGTCACAGGAATGGTTCAAACATAGTCAGTAAAAGGAGTCAGTCTTCTTGTACTTAAGTCGGCATTGTGCCTTTTGTATTTAATTCCGATGCTATTTCTGTGTTTCATCGTCAAAAAGTAGGTCAGAGGGGTACAGTAAAGCTGAAGTGAAGCATCGGAATCTATAACTAGTGTCACAGGAATGGTTCAAAACATAGTCAGTAAGAGGAGTCAGTCTTTTTGTACTTAAGTCGGCAGTGTTCCTATTGTGTTAATTCCGATGCGATTTCTGTATTTCATCGTCAATAAGAAGGTCCAAGGGATACAGTAAACCTGAAGTGAAGCATCGGAATCTATAACTAGTGTCACAGGAATGGTTCAGAACATAGACAGTCAGATGAGTCAGTCTTCTTGTACTTAAGTCGGCATTGTGCCTTTTGTATTTAATTCCGATGCAATTTCTGTGTTTCATCGTCAATAAGAAGGTCCAAGGGATACAGTAAACCTCAAGTGAAGCATCGGAATCTATAACTAGTGTCATAGGAATGGTTCAAACATAGTCAGTATGAAGAGTCGGTCTTCATGTACTTAAGTCGGCATTGTGCCTTTTGTATTTAATTCCGATGCAATTTCTGTGCTTCATCGTCAATAAGAAGGTCCAAGGGAAACAGTAAACCTGGAGTGAAGCGTCGGAATCTATACCTAGTGTCACAGGAATGGTTCAGAACATAGACAGTAAGATGAGTCAGTCTTCTTGTACTTAAGTCGGCATTGTGCCTTTTGCATTTAATTCCGATGCAATTTCTGTGTTCCATCGTCAATAAGAAGGTCCAAGGGATACAGTAAACCTCAAGTGAAGCATCGGAATCTATAACTAGTGTCATAGGAATGGTTCAAATCAAAGTCAGTAGGAAGTGTCGGTCTTCATGTACTTAAGTCGGCATTGTGCCTTTTGTACTTAATTCCGATGTAATTTCTGTGTTTCATCGTCAATAAGAAGGTCAGAGGGATACAGTAAACCTGAAGGGAAGCATCGCAATCTATAACTAGTCTCAAAAAAATGGTTCAAATCATAGTCAGTAAGAAGAGTCAGTCTTCTTGCACTTAAGTCGGCATTGTGCCTCTTGTATTTAATTCCGATGCAATTTCTGTGTTTCATCGTCAATAAGAATGTCAGAGGGATACAGTAAACCTGAAGTGACGCATCGGAATCTATAACTAGTGTCACAGGAATGGTTCAAATCATAATCAAAAGGAAGTGTCGGTCTTCATGTACGTAAATCGGCATTGTGCCTTTTGTATTTAAATCCGATGCAATTTCTGTATTCATCGTCAATAAGAAGGTCAGAGGGATACAGTAAACCTGAAGTGACGCATCGGAATCTATAACTAGTGTCACAGGAATGGTTCAAATCATAGTCAAAAGGAAGTGTCGGTCTTCATGTACGTAAGTCGGCATTGTGCCTTTTGTATTTAAATCCGATGCAATTTCTGTGTTCATCGTCAATAAGAAGGTCAGAGGGATACAGTAAACCTGAAGGGACGCATCGGAATCTATAACTAGTGTCACAGGAATAGTCAGTAGGAAGTGTAGGTCTTCATGTACGTAAGTCGGCATTGTGCCTTTTGTATTTAATTCCGATGCAATTTATGTGTTTCATCGTAAATAAGAAGGTCAGAGGGATACAGTAAACCTGAAGTGAAGCATCGCAATCTATAACTAGTCTCACAGGAATGGTCCAAAGCATAGTCAGTAAGAGGAGTCAGTCTTTTTGTACTTAAGTCGGCAGTGTGCCTATTGTGTTAATTCCGATGCGATTTCTGTATTTGATCGTCAATAAGGAGGTCCAAGGAATCCAGTAAACCTGAAGTGAAGCATCGGAATCTATAACTAGTGTCACAGGATTGGTTCAAAACATAGTCAGTAAGAGGAGTCAGTCCTTTTGTACTTAAGTCGGCAGTGTGCCTATTGTGTTAATTCCGATGCGATTTCTGTATTTGATCGTCAATAAGGAGGTCCAAGGGATACAGTAAACCTGAAGTGAAGCATCGGAATCTATAACTAGTGTCACAGGAATGGTTCAAAACATAGTCAGTAAGAGGAGTCAGTCTTTTTGTACTTAAGTCGGCAGTGTTCCTATTGTGTTAATTCTGATGCGATTTCTGTATTTCATCGTCAATAAGAAGGTCCAAGGGATACAGTAAACCTGAAGTGAAGCATCGGAATCTATAACTAGTGTCACAGGAATGGTTCAAAACATAGACAGTAGGAAGAGTCAGTCTTCTTGTACTTAAGTCGGCATTGTGCCTTTTGTATTTAATTCCGATGCAATTTCTGTGTTTCATCGTCAATAAGAAGGTCCAAGGGATACAGTAAACCTCAAGTGAAGCATCGGAATCTATAACTAGTGTCACAGGAATGGTTCAAAACATAGTCAGTATGAAGAGTCGGTCTTCATGTACTTAAGTCGGCATTGTGCCTTTTGTATTTAATTCCGATGCAATTTCTGTGCTTCATCGTCAGTAAGAAGGTCCAAGGGAAACAGTAAACCTGGAGTGAAGCGTCGGAATCTATACCTAGTGTCACAGGAATGGTTCAGAACATAGACAGTAAGATGAGTCAGTCTTCTTGTACTTAAGTCGGCATTGTGCCTTTTGCATTTAATTCCGATGCAATTTCTGTGTTCCATCGTCAATAAGAAGGTCCAAGGGATACAGTAAACCTCAAGTGAAGCATCGGAATCTATAACTAGTGTCATAGGAATGGTTCAAATCAAAGTCAGTAGGAAGTGTCGGTCTTCATGTACTTAAGTCGGCTTTGTGCCTCTTCTATTTAATTCCGATGCAAATTCTGTGTTTCAGCGTCAATAAGAAGGTCAGAGGGAAACAGTAAACCTGAAGGGACGCATCGGAATCTATAACTAGTGTCACAGGAATAGTCGGTAGGAAGTGTAGGTCTTCATGTACGTAAGTCGGCATTGTGCCTTTTGTATTTAATTCCGATGCAATTTATGTGTTTCATCGTCAATAAGAAGGTCAGAGGGATACAGTAAACCTGAAGTGAAGCATCGCAATCTATAACTAGTCTCACAGGAATGGTCCAAAACATAGTCAGTAAAAGGAGTCAGTCTTCTTGTACTTAAGTCGGCATTGTGCCTTTTGTATTTAATTCCGAGGCAATTTCTGTGTTTCATCGTCAATAAGAAGGTCAGAGGGATACAGTAAACCTGAAGTGAAGCATCGCAATCTATAACTAGTCTCACAGGAATGGTCCAAAACATAGTCAGTAAAAGGAGTCAGTCTTCTTGTACTTAAGTCGGCATTGTGCCTTTTGTATTTAATTCCGAGGCAATTTCTGTGTTTCATCGTCAATAAGAAGGTCCAAGGGATACAGTAAACCTCAAGTGAAGCATCGGAATCTATAACTAGTGTCAGAGGAATGGTTCAAATCATAGTCAGTAGGAAGTGTCGGTCTTCATGTACTTAAGTCGGCATTGTGCCTTTTGTATTTAATTCCGATGTAATTTCTGTGTTTCATCGTCAATAAGAAGGTCAGAGGGATACAGTAAACCTGAAGGGAAGCATCGCAATCTATAACTAGTCTCAAAAAAATGGTTCAAATCATAGTCAGTAAGAAGAGTCAGTCTTCTTGTACTTAAGTCGGCATTGTGCCTCTTGTATTTAATTCCGATGCAATTTCTGTGTTTCATCGTCAATAAGAATGTCAGAGGGATACTGTAAACCTGAAGTGACGCATCGGAATCTATAACTAGTGTCACAGGAATGGTTCAAATCATAGTCAAAAGGAAGTGTCGGTCTTCATGTACGTAAGTCGGCATTGTGCCTTTTGTATTTAAATCCGATGCAATTTCTGTATTCATCGTCAATAAGAAGGTCAGAGGGATACAGTAAACCTGAAGTGACGCATCGGAATCTATAACTAGTGTCACAGGAATGGTTCAAATCATAGTCAAAAGGAAGTGTCGGTCTTCATGTACGTAAGTCGGCATTGTGCCTTTTGTATTTAAATCCGATGCAATTTCTGTGTTCATCGTCAATAAGAAGGTCAGAGGGATACAGTAAACCTGAAGGGACGCATCGGAATCTATAACTAATGTCACAGGAATAGTCAGTAGGAAGTGTAGGTCTTAATGTACGTAAGTCGGCATTGTGCCTTTTGTATTTAATTCCGATGCAATTTATGTGTTTCATCGTCAATAAGAAGGTCAGAGGGATACAGTAAACCTGAAGTGAAGCATCGCAATCTATAACTAGTCTCACAGGAATGGTCCAAACATAGTCAGTAAAAGGAGTCAGTCTTCTTGTACTTAAGTCGGCATTGTGCCTTTTGTATTTAATTCCGAGGCAATTTCTGTGTTTCATCGTCAATAAGAAGGTCCAAGGGATACAGTAAACCTGAAGTGACGCATCGGAATCTATAACTAGTGTCACAGGAATGGTTCAAAACTTAGACAGTAGGATGAGTCAGTCTTCTTGTACTTAAGTCGGCATTGTGCCTTTTCTATTTAATTCCGATGCAATTTCTAAGTTTCATCGTCAATAAGAAGGTCCAAGGGATACAGTACACCTGAAGTGAAGCATCGGAATCTATAACTAGTGTCACAGGAAAGGTTCAAAACATAGTCAGTAAGAGGAGTCAGTCTTTTTGTACTTAAGTCGGCAGTGTTCCTATTGTGTTAATTCCGATGCGATTTCTGTATTTCATCGTCTATAAAAAGGTCCAAGGGATACAGTAAAGCTCAAGTGAAGCATCGGAATCTATAACTAGTGTCACAGGAATGGTTCAAAACATAGTCAGTAGGAAGAGTCGGTCTTCATGTACTTAAGTCGGCATTGTGCCTTTTGTATTTAATTCCGATGCAATTTCTGTGCTTCATCGTCAATAAGAAGGTCCAAGGGATACAGTAAACCTGGAGTGAAGCGTCGGAATCTATAACTAGTGTCACAGGAATGGTTCAGAACATAGACAGCAAGATGAGTCAGTCTTCTTGTACTTAAGTCGGCATTGTGCCTTTTGCATTTAATTCCGATGCAATTTCTGTGTTTCATCGTCAATAAGAAGGTCCAAGGGATACAGTAAACCTCAAATGAAGCATCGGAATCTATAACTAGTGTCACAGGAATGGTTCAAATCATAGTCAGTAGGAAGTGTCGGTCTTCATGTACTTAAGTCGGCATTGTGCCTTTTGTATTTAATTCCGATGCAATTTCTGTGTTTCATCGTCAATAAGAAGGTTAGAGGGATACAGTTAACCTGAAGGGAAGCATCGCATTCTATAACTAGTCTCACAGGAATGGTTCAAATCATAGTCAGTAAGAAGAGTCAGTCTTCTTGTACTTAAGTCGGCATTGTGCCTCTTGTATTTAATTCCGATGCAATTTCTGTGTTTCATCGTCAATAAGAAGGTCAGAGGGATACAGTAAACCTGAAGAGACGCATCGGAATCTATAACTAGTGTCACAGGAATGGTTCAAATCATAGTCAGTAGGAAGTGTAGGTCTTCATGTACGTAAGTCGGCATTGTGCCTTTTGTATTTAATTCCGATGCAATTTATGTGTTTCATCGTCAATAAGAAGGTCAGAGGGATACAGTAAACCTGACGTGAAGCATCGGATCTATAACTAGTCTCACAGGAATGGTTCAAAGCATAGTCAGTAAAAGGAGTCAGTCTTCTTGTACTTAAGTCGGCATTGTGCCTTTTGTATTAAATTCCGAGGCAATTTCTGTGTTTCATCGTCAATAAGAAGGTCCAAGGGATACAGTAAACCTGAAGTGAAGCATCGGAATCTATAACTAGTGTCACAGGAATGGTTCAAAACATAGACAGTAGGATGAGTCAGTCTTCTTGTACTTAGGTCGGCATTGTGAGTTTTCTATTTCATTCCGATGCAATTTCTGTGTTTCATCGTCAAAAAGTAGGTCAGACGGGTACAGTAAAGCTGAAGTGAGGCATCGGAATCTATAACTAGTGTCACAGGAATGGTTCAAACATAGTCAGTAAAAGGAGTCAGACTTCTTGTACTTAAGTCGGCATTGTGCCTTTTGTATTCAATTCCGAGGCAATTTCTGTGTTTCATCGTCAATAAGAAGGTCCAAGGGATACAGTAAACCTGAAGTGAAGCATCGGAATCTATAACTAGTGTCACAGGAATGGTTCAAAACATAGACAGTAGGAAGAGTCAGTCTTCTTGTACTTAAGTCGGCATTGTGCCTTTTCTATTTAATTCCGATGCAATTTCTGTGTTTCATCGTCAAAAAGTAGGTCAGAGGGATACAGTAAAGCTGAAGTGAAGCTTCGGAATCTATAACTAGTGTCACAGGAATGGTTCAAAACATAGTCAGTAAGAGGAGTCAGTCTTTTTGTACTTAAGTCAGCAGTGTGCCTACTGTGTTAATTCCGATGCGATTTCTGTATTTCATCGTCAATAAGAAGGTCCAAGGGATACAGTAAACCTGAAGTGAAGCATCGGAATCTATAACTAGTGCCACAGGAATGGTTCGAAACATAGTCAGTAAGAGGAGTCAGTCTTTTTGTACTTAAGTCGGCAGTTTTCCTATTGTGTTAATGCCGATGCGATTTCTGTATTTCATCGTCAATAAGAAGGTCCAAGAGATACAGTAAACCTGAAGTGAAGCATCGGAACCTATAACTAGTGTCACAGGAATGGTTCAGAACATAGACAGTAAGATGAGTCAGTCTTCTTGTACTTAAGTCGGCATTGTGCCTTTTGTATTTAATTCCGATGCAATTTCTGTGCTTCATCGTCAGTAAGAAGGTCCAAGGGAAACAGTAAACCTGGAGTGAAGCGTCGGAATCTATAACTAGTGTCACAGGAATGGTTCAGAACATAGACAGTAAGATGAGTCAGTCTTCTTGTACTTAAGTCGGCATTGTGCTTTTTGCATTCAATTCCGATGCAATTTCTGTGTTCCATCGTCAATAAGAAGGTCCAAGGGATACAGTAAACCTCAAGTGAAGCATCGGAATCTATAACTAGTGTCATAGGAATGGTTCAAATCAAAGTCAGTAGGAAGTGTCGGTCTTCATGTACTTAAGTCGGCTTTGTGCCTCTTCTATTTAATTCCGATGCAAATTCTGTGTTTCAGCGTCAATAAGAAGGTCAGAGGGAAACAGTAAACCTGAAGGGACGCATCGGAATCTATAACTAGTGTCACAGGAATAGTCGGTAGGAAGTGTAGGTCTTCATGTACGTAAGTCGGCATTGTGCCTTTTGTATTTAATTCCGATGCAATTTATGTGTTTCATCGTCAATAAGAAGGTCAGAGGGATACAGTAAACCTGAAGTGAAGCATCGCAATCTATAACTAGTCTCACAGGAATGGTCCAAAACATAGTCAGTAAAAGGAGTCAGTCTTCTTGTACTTAAGTCGGCATTGTGCCTTTTGTATTTAATTCCGAGGCAATTTCTGTGTTTCATCGTCAATAAGAAGGTCAGAGGGATACAGTAAACCTGAAGTGAAGCATCGCAATCTATAACTAGTCTCACAGGAATGGTCCAAAACATAGTCAGTAAAAGGAGTCAGTCTTCTTGTACTTAAGTCGGCATTGTGCCTTTTGTATTTAATTCCGAGGCAATTTCTGTGTTTCATCGTCAATAAGAAGGTCCAAGGGATACAGTAAACCTCAAGTGAAGCATCGGAATCTATAACTAGTGTCAGAGGAATGGTTCAAATCATAGTCAGTAGGAAGTGTCGGTCTTCATGTACTTAAGTCGGCATTGTGCCTTTTGTATTTAATTCCGATGTAATTTCTGTGTTTCATCGTCAATAAGAAGGTCAGAGGGATACAGTAAACCTGAAGGGAAGCATCGCAATCTATAACTAGTCTCAAAAAAATGGTTCAAATCATAGTCAGTAAGAAGAGTCAGTCTTCTTGTACTTAAGTCGGCATTGTGCCTCTTGTATTTAATTCCGATGCAATTTCTGTGTTTCATCGTCAATAAGAATGTCAGAGGGATACTGTAAACCTGAAGTGACGCATCGGAATCTATAACTAGTGTCACAGGAATGGTTCAAATCATAGTCAAAAGGAAGTGTCGGTCTTCATGTACGTAAGTCGGCATTGTGCCTTTTGTATTTAAATCCGATGCAATTTCTGTATTCATCGTCAATAAGAAGGTCAGAGGGATACAGTAAACCTGAAGTGACGCATCGGAATCTATAACTAGTGTCACAGGAATGGTTCAAATCATAGTCAAAAGGAAGTGTCGGTCTTCATGTACGTAAGTCGGCATTGTGCCTTTTGTATTTAAATCCGATGCAATTTCTGTGTTCATCGTCAATAAGAAGGTCAGAGGGATACAGTAAACCTGAAGGGACGCATCGGAATCTATAACTAATGTCACAGGAATAGTCAGTAGGAAGTGTAGGTCTTAATGTACGTAAGTCGGCATTGTGCCTTCTGTATTTAATTCCGATGCAATTTATGTGTTTCATCGTCAATAAGAAGGTCAGAGGGATACAGTAAACCTGAAGTGAAGCATCGCAATCTATAACTAGTCTCACAGGAATGGTCCAAACATAGTCAGTAAAAGGAGTCAGTCTTCTTGTACTTAAGTCGGCATTGTGCCTTTTGTATTTAATTCCGAGGCAATTTCTGTGTTTCATCGTCAATAAGAAGGTCCAAGGGATACAGTAAACCTGAAGTGACGCATCGGAATCTATAACTAGTGTCACAGGAATGGTTCAAAACTTAGACAGTAGGATGAGTCAGTCTTCTTGTACTTAAGTCGGCATTGTGCCTTTTCTATTTAATTCCGATGCAATTTCTAAGTTTCATCGTCAATAAGAAGGTCCAAGGGATACAGTACACCTGAAGTGAAGCATCGGAATCTATAACTAGTGTCACAGGAAAGGTTCAAAACATAGTCAGTAAGAGGAGTCAGTCTTTTTGTACTTAAGTCGGCAGTGTTCCTATTGTGTTAATTCCGATGCGATTTCTGTATTTCATCGTCTATAAAAAGGTCCAAGGGATACAGTAAAGCTCAAGTGAAGCATCGGAATCTATAACTAGTGTCACAGGAATGGTTCAAAACATAGTCAGTAGGAAGAGTCGGTCTTCATGTACTTAAGTCGGCATTGTGCCTTTTGTATTTAATTCCGATGCAATTTCTGTGCTTCATCGTCAATAAGAAGGTCCAAGGGATACAGTAAACCTGGAGTGAAGCGTCGGAATCTATAACTAGTGTCACAGGAATGGTTCAGAACATAGACAGCAAGATGAGTCAGTCTTCTTGTACTTAAGTCGGCATTGTGCCTTTTGCATTTAATTCCGATGCAATTTCTGTGTTTCATCGTCAATAAGAAGGTCCAAGGGATACAGTAAACCTCAAATGAAGCATCGGAATCTATAACTAGTGTCACAGGAATGGTTCAAATCATAGTCAGTAGGAAGTGTCGGTCTTCATGTACTTAAGTCGGCATTGTGCCTTTTGTATTTAATTCCGATGCAATTTCTGTGTTTCATCGTCAATAAGAAGGTTAGAGGGATACAGTTAACCTGAAGGGAAGCATCGCATTCTATAACTAGTCTCACAGGAATGGTTCAAATCATAGTCAGTAAGAAGAGTCAGTCTTCTTGTACTTAAGTCGGCATTGTGCCTCTTGTATTTAATTCCGATGCAATTTCTGTGTTTCATCGTCAATAAGAAGGTCAGAGGGATACAGTAAACCTGAAGAGACGCATCGGAATCTATAACTTGTGTCACAGGAATGGTTCAAATCATAGTCAGTAGGAAGTGTAGGTCTTCATGTACGTAAGTCGGCATTGTGCCTTTTGTATTTAATTCCGATGCAATTTATGTGTTTCATCGTCAATAAGAAGGTCAGAGGGATACAGTAAACCTGACGTGAAGCATCGGATCTATAACTAGTCTCACAGGAATGGTTCAAAGCATAGTCAGTAAAAGGAGTCAGTCTTCTTGTACTTAAGTCGGCATTGTGCCTTTTGTATTAAATTCCGAGACAATTTCTGTGTTTCATCGTCAATAAGAAGGTCCAAGGGATACAGTAAACCTGAAGTGAAGCATCGGAATCTATAACTAGTGTCACAGGAATGGTTCAAAACATAGACAGTAGGATGAGTCAGTCTTCTTGTACTTAGGTCGGCATTGTGAGTTTTCTATTTCATTCCGATGCAATTTCTGTGTTTCATCGTCAAAAAGTAGGTCAGACGGGTACAGTAAAGCTGAAGTGAGGCATCGGAATCTATAACTAGTGTCACAGGAATGGTTCAAACATAGTCAGTAAAAGGAGTCAGACTTCTTGTACTTAAGTCGGCATTGTGCCTTTTGTATTCAATTCCGAGGCAATTTCTGTGTTTCATCGTCAATAAGAAGGTCCAAGGGATACAGTAAACCTGAAGTGAAGCATCGGAATCTATAACTAGTGTCACAGGAATGGTTCAAAACATAGACAGTAGGAAGAGTCAGTCTTCTTGTACTTAAGTCGGCATTGTGCCTTTTCTATTTAATTCCGATGCAATTTCTGTGTTTCATCGTCAAAAAGTAGGTCAGAGGGATACAGTAAAGCTGAAGTGAAGCTTCGGAATCTATAACTAGTGTCACAGGAATGGTTCAAAACATCGTCAGTAAGAGGAGTCAGTCTTTTTGTACTTAAGTCAGCAGTGTGCCTACTGTGTTAATTCCGATGCGATTTCTGTATTTCATCGTCAATAAGAAGGTCCAAGGGATACAGTAAACCTGAAGTGAAGCATCGGAATCTATAACTAGTGCCACAGGAATGGTTCGAAACATAGTCAGTAAGAGGAGTCAGTCTTTTTGTACTTAAGTCGGCAGTTTTCCTATTGTGTTAATGCCGATGCGATTTCTGTATTTCATCGTCAATAAGAAGGTCCAAGAGATACAGTAAACCTGAAGTGAAGCATCGGAACCTATAACTAGTGTCACATTAATGGTTCAGAACATAGACAGTAAGATGAGTCAGTCTTCTTGTACTTAAGTCGGCATTGTGCCTTTTGTATTTAATTCCGATGCAATTTCTGTGTTTCATCGTCAATTAGAAGGTCCTAGGGATACAGTAAACCTCAAGTGAAGCATCGGAATCTATAACTAGTGTCACAGGAATGGTTCAAAACATAGTCAGTAGGA
Source organism: Schistocerca piceifrons (assembly GCF_021461385.2). NCBI lineage: Eukaryota > Metazoa > Arthropoda > Insecta > Orthoptera > Acrididae > Schistocerca > Schistocerca piceifrons. The sequence goes on along the minus strand of NW_025727435.1, from coordinate 504,841 downwards.
AGAGTCGGTCTTCATGTACTTAAGTCGGCGTTGTGCCTTTTGTATTTAATTCCGATGCAATTTCTGTGCTTCATCGTCAATAAGAAGGTCCAAGGGATACAGTAAACCTGGAGTGAAGCGTCGGAATCTATAACTAGTGTCACAGGAATGGTTCAGAACATAGACAGTAAGATGAGTCAGTCTTCTTGTACTTAAGTCGGCATTGTGCAATTTGTATTTAATTCCGATGCAATTTCTGTGTTTCATCGTCAATAAGAAGGTCAGAGGGATACAGTAAACCTGAAGTGAAGCATCGGAATCTATAGCTAGTGTCACAGGAATGGTTAAAACATAGTCAGTAAGAAGAGTCAGTCTTTTTGTACTTAAGTCGGCATTGTGACCTTTCTATTTAATTCCGATGCAATTTCTGTGTTACGTCGTCAATAACAAATTCCAAGGGATACTGTAAACCTCAAGTGAAGCATCGGAATCTATAACTAGTGTCACAGGAATTTTTCAAGACATAGGAAGTAAGACGAAACAGTCTTCTTGTACTTAAGTCGACATTGTGCCATTTCTATTTAATTCCGATGCAATTTCTGTGTTTCATCGTCAATAAGAAGGTCAGAGGGATACAGTAAACCTGAAGTGAAGCATCGGAATCTATAGCTAGTGTCACACGAATGGTTCAAAATATAGACAGTAAGAAGAGTCTGTCTTCTTGTACTTAAGTCGGCATTGTGCCTTTTCTATTTAATTCCGATGCAATTTCTGTGTTTCATCGTCAAAAAGTAGGTCAGAGGAGTACAGTAAAGCTGAAGTGAAGTATCGGAATCTATAACTAGTGTCACAGAAATGGTTCAAAATATAGACAGTAGGATGAGTCAGTCTTCTTGTACTTAAGTCGGCATTTTGCTTTTTCTATTTAATACCGATGCAATTTCTGTGTTTCATCGACAAAACGTAGCTCAGACGGGTACAGTAAAGCTGAAGTGAAGCATCGGAATCTATAACTAGTGTCACAGGAATGGTTCAAACATAGTCAGTAAAAGGAGTCAGTCTTCTTGTACTTAAGTCGGCATTGTGCCTTTTGTATTTAATTCCGATGCTATTTCTGTGTTTCATCGTCAAAAAGTAGGTCAGAGGGGTACAGTAAAGCTGAAGTGAAGCATCGGAATCTATAACTAGTGTCACAGGAATGGTTCAAAACATAGTCAGTAAGAGGAGTCAGTCTTTTTGTACTTAAGTCGGCAGTGTTCCTATTGTTTTAATTCCGATGCGATTTCTGTATTTCATCGTCAATAAGAAGGTCCAAGGGATACAGTAAACCTGAAGTGAAGCATCGGAATCTATAACTAGTGTCACAGGAATGGTTCAGAACATAGACAGTCAGATGAGTCAGTCTTCTTGTACTTAAGTCGGCATTGTGCCTTTTGTATTTAATTCCGATGCAATTTCTGTGTTTCATCGTCAATAAGAAGGTCCAAGGGATACAGTAAACCTCAAGTGAAGCATCGGAATCTATAACTAGTGTCACAGGAATGGTTCAAAACATAGTCAGTATGAAGAGTCGGTCTTCATGTACTTAAGTCGGCATTGTGCCTTTTGTATTTAATTCCGATGCAATTTCTGTGCTTCATCGTCAATAAGAAGGTCCAAGGGAAACAGTAAACCTGGAGTGAAGCGTCGGAATCTATAACTAGTGTCACAGGAATGGTTCAGAACATAGACAGTAAGATGAGTCAGTCTTCTTGTACTTAAGTCGGCATTGTGCCTTTTGCATTTAATTCCGATGCAATTTCTGTGTTCCATCGTCAATAAGAAGGTCCAAGGGATACAGTAAACCTCAAGTGAAGCATCGGAATCTATAACTAGTGTCATAGGAATGGTTCAAATCAAAGTCAGTAGGAAGTGTCGGTCTTCATGTACTTAAGTCGGCATTGTGCCTTTTGTATTTAATTCCGATGCAATTTCTCTGTTTCATCGTCAATAAGAAGGTCAGAGGGATACAGTTAACCTGAAGGGAAGCATCGCAATCTATAACTAGTCTCACAGGAATGGTTCAAATCATAGACAGTAAGAAGAGTCAGTCTTCTTGTACTTAAGTCGGCTTTGTGCCTCTTCTATTTAATTCCGATGCAAAGTCTGTGTTTCAGCGTCAATAAGAAGGTCAGAGGGAAACAGTAAACCTGAAGTGACGCATCGGAATCTATAACTAGTGTCACAGGAATGGTTCAAATCATAGTCAGTAGGAAGTGTAGGTCTTCATGTACGTAAGTCGGCATTGTGCCTTTTGTATTTAATTCCGATGCAATTTATGTGTTTCATCGTCAATAAGAAGGTCAGAGGGATACAGTAAACCTGAAGTGAAGCATCGCAATCTATAACTAGTCTCACAGGAATGGTCCAAAACATAGTCAGTAAAAGGAGTCAGTCTTCTTGTACTTAAGTCGGCATTGTGCCTTTTGTATCTAATTCCGAGGCAATTTCTGTGTTTCATCGTCAATAAGAAGGTCCAAGGGATACAGTAAACCTCAAGTGAAGCATCGGAATCTATAACTAGTGTCAGAGGAATGGTTCAAATCATAGTCAGTAGGAAGTGTCGGTCTTCATGTACTTAAGTCGGCATTGTGCCTTTTGTATATAATTCCGATGTAATTTCTGTGTTTCATCGTCAATAAGAAGGTCAGAGGGATACAGTAAACCTGAAGGGAAGCATCGCAATCTATAACTAGTCTCAAAAAAATGGTTCAAATCATAGTCAGTAAGAAGAGTCAGTCTCCTTGTACTTAAGTCGGCATTGTGCCTCTTGTATTTAATTCCGATGCAATTTCTGTGTTTCATCGTCAATAAGAATGTCAGAGGGATACAGTAAACCTGAAGTGACGCATCGGAATCTATAACTAGTGTCACAGGAATGGTTCAAATCATAGTCAAAAGGAAGTGTCGGTCTTCATGTACGTAAGTCGGCATTGTGCCTTTTGTATTTAAATCCGATGCAATTTCTGTATTCATCGTCAATAAGAAGGTCAGAGGTATACAGTAAACCTGAAGTGACGCATCGGAATCTATAACTAGTGTCACAGGAATGGTTCAAATCATATTCAAAAGGAAGTGTCGGTCTTCATGTACGTAAGTCGGCATTGTGCCTTTTGTATTTAAATCCGATGCAATATCTGTGTTCATCGTCAATAAGAAGGTCAGAGGGATACAGTAAACCTGAAGTGACGCATCGGAATCTATAACTAGTGTCACAGGAATGGTTCAAAACATAGACAGTAGGATGAGTCAGTCTTCTTGTACTTAGGTCGGCAGTGTTCCTATTGTGTTAATTCCGATGCGATTTCTGTATTTCATCGTCTATAAAAAGGTCCAAGGGATACAGTAAACCTCAAGTGAAGCATCGGAATCTATAACTAGTGTCACAGGAATGGTTCAAAACATAGTCAGTAGGAAGAGTCGGTCTTCATGTACTTGAGTCGGCATTGTGCCTTTTGTATTTAATTCCGATGCAATTTCTGTGCTTCATCGTCAATAAGAAGGTCCAAGGGATACAGTAAACCTGGAGTGAAGCGTCGGAATCTATAACTAGTGTCACAGGAATGGTTCAGAACATAGACAGCAAGATGAGTCAGTCTTCTTGTACTTAAGTCGGCAGTGTGCCTTTTGCATTTAATTCCGATGCAATTTCTGTGTTTCATCGTCAATAAGAAGGTCCAAGGGATACAGTAAACCTCAAATGAAGCATCGGAATCTATAACTAGTGTCACAGGAATGGTTCAAATCATAGTCAGTAGGAAGTGTCGGTCTTCATGTACTTAAGTCGGCATTGTGCCTTTTGTATTTAATTCCGATGCAATTTCTGTGTTTCATCGTCAATAAGAAGGTCAGAGGGATACAGTTAACCTGAAGGGAAGCATCGCAATCTATAACTAGTCTCACAGGAATGGTTCAAATCATAGTCAGTAAGAAGAGTCAGTCTTCTTGTACTTAAGTCGGCATTGTGCCTCTTGTATTTAATTCCGATGCAATTTCTGTGTTTCATCGTCAATAAGAAGGTCAGAGGGATACAGTAAACCTGAAGAGACGCATCGGAATCTATAACTAGTGTCACAGGAATGGTTCAAATCATAGTCAGTAGGAAGTGTAGGTCTTCATGTACGTAAGTCGGCATTGTGCCTTTTGTATTTAATTCCGATGCAATTTCTGTGTTTCATCGTCAATAAGAAGGTCAGAGGGATACAGTAAACCTGACGTGAAGCATCGCATCTATAACTAGTCTCACAGGAATGGTTCAAAACATAGTCAGTAAAAGGAGTCAGTCTTCTTGTACTTAAGTCGGCATTGTGCCTTTTGTATTAAATTCCGAGGCAATTTCTGTGTTTCATCGTCAATAAGAAGGTCCAAGGGATACAGTAAACCTGAAGTGAAGCATCGGAATCTATAACTAGTGTCACAGGAATGGTTCAAAACATAGACAGTAGGATGAGTCAGTCTTCTTGTACTTAGGTCGGCATTGTGAGTTTTCTATTTAATTCCGATGCAATTTCTGTGTTTCATCGTCAAAAAGTAGGTCAGACGGGTACAGTAAAGCTGAAGTGAGGCATCGGAATCTATAACGAGTGTCACAGGAATGGTTCAAACATAGTCAGTAAAAGGAGTCAGACTTCTTGTACTTAAGTCGGCATTGTGCCTTTTGTATTCAATTCCGAGGCAATTTCTGTGTTTCATCGTCAATAAGAAGGTCCAAGGGATACAGTAAACCTGAAGTGAAGCATCGGAATCAATAACTAGTGTCACAGGAATGGTTCTAAACATAGACAGTAGGAAGAGTCAGTCTTCTTGTACTTAAGTCGGCATTGTGCCTTTTCTATTTAATTCCGATGCAATTTCTGTGTTTCATCGTCAAAAAGTAGGTCAGAGGGATACAGTAAAGCTGAAGTGAAGCTTCGGAATCTATAACTAGTGTCACAGGAATGGTTCAAAACATAGTCAGTAAGAGGAGTCAGTCTTTTTGTACTTAAGTCGGCGGTGTGCCTACTGTGTTAATTCCGATGCGATTTCTGTATTTCATCGTCCATAAGAAGGTCCAAGGGATACAGTAAACCTGAAGTGAAGCATCGGAATCTATAACTAGTGCCACAGGAATGGTTCAAAACATAGTCAGTAAGAGGAGTCAGTCTTTTTGTACTTAAGTCGGCAGTGTTCCTATTGTGTTAATTCCGATGCGATTTCTGTATTTCATCGTCAATAAGAAGGTCCAAGAGATACAGTAAACCTGAAGTGAAGCATCGGAACCTATAACTAGTGTCACAGGAATGGTTCAGAACATAGACAGTAAGATGAGTCAGTCTTCTTGTACTTAAGTCGGCATTGTGCCTTTTGTATTTAATTCCGATGCAATTTCTGTGTTTCATCGTCAATAAGAAGGTCCAAGGGATACAGTAAACCTCAAGTGAAGCATCGGAATCTATAACTAGTGTCACAGGAATGGTTCAAAACATAGTCAGCAGGAAGAGTCGGTCTTCATGTACTTAAGTCGGCGTTGTGCCTTTTGTATTTAATTCCGATGCAATTTCTGTGCTTCATCGTCAATAAGAAGGTCCAAGGGATACAGTAAACCTGGAGTGAAGCGTCGGAATCTATAACTAGTGTCACAGGAATGGTTCAGAACATAGACAGTAAGATGAGTCAGTCTTCTTGTACTTAAGTCGGCATTGTGCAATTTGTATTTAATTCCGATGCAATTTCTGTGTTTCATCGTCAATAAGAAGGTCAGAGGGATACAGTAAACCTGAAGTGAAGCATCGGAATCTATAGCTAGTGTCACAGGAATGGTTAAAACATAGTCAGTAAGAACAGTCAGTCTTTTTGTACTTAAGTCGGCATTGTGACCTTTCTATTTAATTCCGATGCAATTTCTGTGTTACGTCGTCAATAACAAATTCCAAGGGATACTGTAAACCTCAAGTGAAGCATCGGAATCTATAACTAGTGTCACAGGAATTTTTCAAGACATAGGAAGTAAGACGAGTCAGTCTTCTTGTACTTAAGTCGACATTGTGCCATTTCTATTTAATTCCGATGCAATTTCTGTGTTTCATCGTCAATAAGAAGGTCAGAGGGATACAGTAAACCTGAAGTGAAGCATCGGAATCTATAGCTAGTGTCATAGGAATGGTTCAAAACATAGACAGTAAGAGGAGTCTGTCTTCTTGTACTTAAGTCGGCATTGTGCCTTTTCTATTTAATTCCGATGCAATTTCTGTGTTTCATCGTCAAAAAGTAGGTCGGAGGAGTACAGTAAAGCTGAAGTGAAGCATCGGAAACTATAACTAGTGTCACAGAAATGGTTCAAAACATAGACAGTAGGATGAGTCAGTCTTCTTGTACTTAAGTCGGCATTGTGCTTTTTCTATTTGATTCCGATGCAATTTCTGTGTTTCATCGACACAAAGTAGCTCAGACGGGTACAGTAAAGCTGAAGTGAAGCATCGGAATCTATAACTAGTGTCACAGGAATGGTTCAAACATAGTCAGTAAAAGGAGTCAGTCTTCTTGTACTTAAGTCGGCATTGTGCCTTTTGTATTTAATTCCGAGGCAATTTCTGTGTTTCATCGTCAATAAGAAGGTCCAAGGGATACAGTAAACCTGAAGTGAAGCATCGGAATCTATAACTAGTGTCACTGGAATGGTTCAAAACATAGACAGTAGGAAGAGTCAGTCTTCTTGTACTTAAGTCGGCATTGTGCCTTTTCTATTTAATTCCGATGCAATTTCTGTGTTTAATCGTCAAAACGTAGGTCAGAGGGGTACAGTAAAGCTGAAGTGAAGCATCGGAATCTATAACTAGTATCACAGGAATGGTTCAAACATAGTCAGTAAGAGGAGTCAGTCTTTTTGTACTTACGTCGGCAGTGTGCCTATTGTGTTAATTCCCATGCGATTTCTGTATTTCATCGTCAATAAGAAAGTCCAAGGGATACAGTAAACCTGAAGTGAAGCATCGGAATCTATAACTAGTGTCACAGGAATGGTTCAAAGCATAGTCAGTAAGAGGAGTCAGTCTTTTTGTACTTAAGTCGGCAGTGTTCCTATTGTGTTAATTCCGATGCGATTTCTGTATTTCATCGTCAATAAGAAGGTCCAAGTGATACAGTAAACCTGGAGTGAAGCATCGGAATCTATAGCTAGTGTCACAGGAATGGTTCAGAACATAGACAGTAAGATGAGTCGGTCTTCTTGTACTTAAGTCGGCATTCTGCCTTTTGTATTTAATTCCGATGCAATTTCTGTGTTTCATCGCCAATAAGAAGGTCCAAGGGATACAGTAAACCTCAAGTGAAGCATCGGAATCTATAAGTAGTGTCACAGGAATGGTTCAAATCATAGTCAGTAGGAAGAGTCAGTCTTCATGTACTTAAGTCGGCATTGTGCCTTTTGTATTTTATTCCGATGCAATTTCTGTGCTTCATCGTCAATAAGAAGGTCCAAGGGATACAGCAAAACCTGGAGTGAAGCGTCGGAATCTATAACTAGTGTCACAGGAATGGTTCAGAACATAGACAGTAAGATGAGTCAGTCTTCTTGTACTTAAGTCGGCATTGTGCCTTTTGCATTTAATTCCGATGCAATTTCTGTGTTTCATCGTTAATAAGAAGGTCCAAGGGATAGAGTAAACCTCAAGTGATGCATCGGAATCTATAACTAGTGTCACAGGAATGGTTCAAATCATAGTCAGTAAGAAGAGTCAGTCTTCTTGTACTTAAGTCGGCATTGTGCCTTTTGTATTTAATTCCGATGCAATTTCTGTGTTTCATCGTCAATAAGAGGGTCAGAGGGATACAGTTAACCTGAAGGGAAGCATCGCAATCTATAACTAGTCTCACAGGAATGGTTCAAATCATAGTCAGTAAGAAGAGTCAGTCTTCTTGTACTTAAGTCGGCATTGTGCCTCTTGTATTTAAATCCGATGCAATTTCTGTGTTTCATCGTCAATAAGAAGGTCAGAGGGATACAGTAAACCTGAAGTGACGCATCGGAATCTATAACTAGTGTCACAGGAATGGTTCAAATCATAGTCAGTAGGAAGTGTCGGTCTTCATGTACGTAAGTCGGCATTGTGCTTTTTGTATTTAATTCCGAGGCAATTTCTGTGTTTCATCGTCAATAAGAAGGTCCAAGGGATACAGTAAACCTGAAGTGAAGCATCGGAATCTATAACTAGTGTCACAGGAATGGTTCAAAACATAGACAGTAGGAAGAGTCAGTCTTCTTGTACTTAAGTCGGCATTGTGCCTTTTCTATTTAATTCCGATGCAATTTCTGTGTTTCATCGTCAAAAAGTAGGTCAGAGGGGTACAGTAAAGCTGAAGTGAAGCATCGGAATCTATAACTATTGTCACAGGAATGGTTCAAAACATAGTCAGTAAGAGGAGTCAGTCTGTTTGTACTTAAGTCGGCAGTGTGCCTATTGTGTTAATTCCGATGCGATTTCTGTATTTCACCGTCAATAAGAAGGTCCAAGGGATACAGTAAACCTGAAGTGAAGCATCGGAATCTATAACTAGTGTCACAGGAATGGTTCAAAACATAGTCAGTAAGACGAGTCAGTCTTTTTGTACTTAAGTCGGCAGTGTTCCTATTGTGTTAATTCCGATGCGATTTCTGTATTTCATCGTCAATGAGAAGGTCCAAGGGATACAGTAAACCTGAAGTGAAGCATCGGAATCTATAACTAGTGTCACAGTAATGGTTAAGAACATAGACAGTAAGATGAGTCTGTCTTCTTGTACTTAAGTCGGCATTGTGCCTTTTGTATTTAATTCCGATGCAATTTCTGTGTTTCATCGTCAATAAGAAGGTCCAAAGGATTTAGTAAACCTCAAGTGAAGCATCGGAATCTATAACTAGTGTCACAGGAATGGTTCAAAACATAGTCAGTAGGAAGATTCGGTCTTCATGTACTTAAGTCGGCATTGTGCGTTTTGTATTTAATTCCGATGCAATTTCTGTGTTTCATCGTCAATAAGAAGGTCAGAGGGATACAGTTATCCTGAACGGAAGCATCGCAATCTATAACTAGTCTCACAGGAATGGTTCAAATCATAGTCAGTAAGAAGAGTCAGTCTTCTTGTACTTAAGTCGGCATTGTGCCTCTTGTATTTAATTCCGATGCAATTTCTGTGTTTCATCGTCAATAAGAAGGTCAGAGGGATACAGTAATCCTGAAGTGAAGCATCGCAATCTATAACTAGTCTCACAGGAATGGTTCAAAACATAGTCAGTAAAAGGAGTCAGTCTTCTTGTACTTAAGTCGGCATTGTGCCTTTTGTATTTAATTCCGAGGCAATTTCTGTGTTTCATCGTCAATAAGAAGGTCCAAGGGATACAGTAAACCTCAAGTGAAGCATCGGAATCTATAACAAGTGTAACAGGAATGATTCAAAACATAGTCAGTAGGAAGAGTCGGCCTTCATGTACTTAAGTCGGCTTTGTGCCTTTTGTATTTAATTCCGATGCAATTTCGGTGCTTCATCGTCAATAACAAGGTCCAAGGGATACAGTAAACCTGGAGTGAAGCGTCGGAATCTATAACTAGTGTCCCAGGAATGGTTCAGAACATAGACAGTAAGATGAGTCAGTCTCCTTGTACTTAAGTCGGCATTGTGCCTTTCGCATTTAATTCTATGCAATTTCTGTGTTTCATCGGCAATAAGATGGTCCAAGGGATACAGTAAACCTCAAGTGAAGCATCGGAATCTATAACTAGTGTCACAGGAATGGTTCAAATCATAGTCACTAAGAAGTGTCGGTCTTCATGTACTTAAGGCGGCATTGTGCCTTTTGTATTTAATTCCGATGCAATTTCTGTGTTTCATCGTCAATAAGAAGGTCTGAGGGATACAGTTAACCTGAAGGGAAGCATCGCAATCTATAACTAGTCTCACATAAATGGTTCAAATCATAGTCAGTAAGAAGAGTCAGTCTTCTTGTACTTAAGTCGGCATTGTGCCTCTTGTATTTAATTCCGATGCAATTTCTGTGTTTCATCGTCAATAAGAAGGTCAGAGGGATACAGTAAACCTGATGTGACGCATCGGAATCTGTAACTAGTGTCACAGGAATGGTTCAAATCATAGTCAGTAGGAAGTGTCGGTCTTCATGTACGTAAGTCGGCATTGTGCCTTTTGTATTTAATTCCGATGCAATTTCTGTGTTTCATCGTCAATAAAAAGGTCAGAGGGATACAGTAAACCTGAAGTGAAGCATCGTAATCTATAAATAGTGACACAGGAATGGTTCAAAACATAGACATTAGGAAGTGTCTGTCTTCTTGTACTTAAGTCTGCACTGTGCCTTTTGTATTTAATTCCGATGCAATTTCTGTGTTTCATTGCCAATAAGACGGTCCAAGGGATACAGTAAACCTGAAGTGAAGCATCGGAATCTATAACTAGTGTCACAGAAATGGTACAAAACAAAGTAAGTAAGAAGAGTCAGTCTTCTTATACTTAAGTCGGCATTGTGCCTCTTGTATTTCATTCCGATGCAATATCTGTGTTTCGTCGTCAATAAGAAGGTCCAAGGGATACAGTAAACCTGAAGTGAAGCATCGAAATCTATAACTAGTGTCACAGGATTGGTTCAAACATAGACAGTAAGAAGAGTCTGTCTTCTTGTACTTAAGTCGGCATTGTGCCTTTTCTATTTAATTCCGATGCAATTTCTGTGTTTCATCGTCAAAACGTAGGTCAGAGGAGTACAGTAAAGCTGAAGTGAAGCATCGGAATCTATAACTAGTGTCACAGGAATGGTTCAAAACATAGTCAGTAAGAGGAGTCAGTCTTTTTGTACTTAAGTCGGCAGTGTTCCTATTGTGTTAATTCCGATGCGATTTCTGTATTTCATCGTCAATAAGAAGGTCCAAGGGATACAGTAAACCTGAAGTGAAGCATCGGAATCTATAACTAGTGTCACAGGAATGGTTCAGAACATAGACAGTAAGATGAGTCAGTCTTCTTGTACTTAAGTCGGCATTGTGCCTTTTGTATTTAATTCCGATGCAATTTCTGTGTTTCATCGTCAATAAGAAGGTCCAAGGGATACAGTAAACCTCAAGTGAAGCATCGGAATCTATAACTAGTGTCACAGGAATGGTTCAAAACATAGTCAGTAGGAAGAGTCGTTCTTCATGTACTTAAGTCGGCATTGTGCCTTTTGTATTTAATTCCGATGCAATTTCTGTGCTTCATCGTCAATAAGAAGGTCCAAGGGATACAGTAAACCTGGTGTGAAGCGTCGGAATCTATAACTAGTGTCACAGGAATGGTTCAGAACATAGACAGTAAGATGAGTCAGTCTCCTTGTACTTAAGTCGGCATTGTGCCTTTTGCATTTAATTTCGATGCAATTTCTGTGTTTCATCGTCAATAAGAAGGTCCAAGGGATACAGTAAACCTCAAGTGAAGCATCGGAATCTATAACTAGTGTCACAGGAATGGTTCAAATCATAGTCAGTAGGAAGTGTCGGTCTTCATGTACTTAAGGCGGCATTGTGCCTTTTGTATTTAATTCCGATGCAATTTCTGTGTTTCATCGTCAATAAGATAGTCAGAATGATACAGTTAACCTGAAGGGAAGCATCGCAATTTATAACTAGTCTCACAGGAATGGTTCACATCATAGTCAGTAAGAAGAGTCAGTCTTTTTGTACTTAAGTCGGCAGTGTTCCTATTGTGTTAATTCCGATGCGATTTCTGTATTTCATCGTCAATTAGAAGGTCCAAGGGATACAGTAAACCTGAAGTGAAGCATCGGAATCTATAACTAGTGTCACAGGATTGGTTCAAACATAGACAGTAAGAAGAGTCTGTCTTCTTGTACTTAAGTCGGCATTGTGCCTTTTCTATTTAATTCCGATGCAATTTCTGTGTTTCATCGTCAAAAAGTAGGTCAGAGGAGTACAGTAAAGCTGAAGTGAAGCATCGGAATCTATAACTAGTGTCACAGGAATGGTTCAAAGCATAGTCAGTAAGAGGAGTCAGTCTTTTTGTACTGAAGTCGGCAGTGTTCCTATTGTGTTAATTCCGATGCGATATCTGTATTTCATCGTCAATAAGAAGGTCCAAGGGATACAGTAAACCTGAAGTGAAGCATCGGAATCTATAACTAGTGTCACAGGAATGGTTCAGAACATAGACAGTAAGATGAGTCAGTCTTCTTGTACTTAAGTCGGCATTGTGCCTTTTGTATTTAATTCCGATGCAATTTCTGTGTTTCATCGTCAATAAGAAGGTCCAAGGGATACAGTAAACCTCAAGTGAAGCATCGGAATCTATAACTAGTGTCACAGGAATGGTTCAAAACATAGTCAGTAGGAAGAGTCGTTCTTCTTGTACTTAAGTCGGCATTGTGCCTCTTGTATTTAATTCCGATGCAATTTCTCTGTTTCATCGTCAATAAGAAGGTCCAAGGGAAACAGTAAACCTGGAGTGAAGCGTCGGAATCTATAACTAGTGTCACAGGAATGGTTCAAACATAGTCAGTAAAAGGAGTCAGTCTTCTTGTACTTAAGTCGGCATTGTGCCTTTTGTATTTAATTCCGAGGCAATTTCTGTATTTCATCGTCAATAAGAAGGTCCAAGGGATACAGTAAACCTGCAGTGTAGCATCGGAATCTATAGCTAGTGTCACAGGAATGGTTAAAACATAGTCAGTAAGAAGAGTCAGTCTTTTTGTACTTAAGTCGGCATTGTGACCTTTCTATTTAATTCCGATGCAATTTCTGTGTTACGTCGTCAATAACAAATTCCAAGGGATACTGTAAACCTCAAGTGAAGCATCGGAATCTATAACTAGTGTCACAGGAATTTTTCAAGACATAGGAAGTAAGACGAGTCAGTCTTCTTGTACTTAAGTCGACATTGTGCCATTTCTATTTAATTCCGATGCAATTTCTGTGTTTCATCGTCAATAAGAAGGTCAGAGGGATACAGTAAACCTGAAGTGAAGCATCGGAATCTATAGCTAGTGTCACAGGAATGGTTCATAACATAGACAGTAAGAAGAGTCAGTCTTCTTGTACTTAAGTCGGCATTGTGCCTTTTGTATTTAATTCCGATGCAATTTCTGTGTTTCATCGTCAACAAGAAGGTCCAAGGGAAACAGTAAACCTGGAGTGAAGCGTCGGAATCTATAACTAGTGTCACAGGAATGGTTAAAACTTAGACAGTAAGAAGAGTCAGCCTTCCTTGTACTTAAATCGGCATTGTGCCCTTGGTATTAAATTCCGATGCAATTTCTGTGTTTCATCGTCAATAAGAAGATTCAAGGGATACAGTAAACCTCAAGTGAGGATCGGAATCTATAATTAGTGTCACAGGAACGGTTCAAACATAGTCAGTAGGAAGAGTTGGTCTTCATGTACTTAAGTCGTCATTGTGCCTTTTGTATTTAATTTCGATGCAATTTCTGTATTTCATCGTCAATAAGAAGGTCCAAGGGATACAGTAAACCTGAGGTGAAGCATCGTAATCTATAACTAGTGACACAGGAATGGTTCAAAACATAGACATTAGGAAGAGTCACTCTTCTTGTACTTAAGTCGGCACTGTGCCTTTTGTATTTAATTCCGATGCAATTTCTGTGTTTCATTGCAAATAAGACGGTCCAAGGGATACAGTAAACCTGAAGTGAAGCATCGGAATCTATAACTAGTGTCACAGGAATGGTTCAAAACAAAGTAAGTAAGAAGAGTCAGTCTTCTTATCCTTAAGTCTGCATTGTGCCTCTTGTATGTAATTCCGATGCTATTTCTGTGTTTCATCGTCAATAAGAAGGTCCATGGGATATAGTAAGCCTGGAGTGTAGCATCGGAATCTATAACTAGTGTCAAAGGAATGGTTCAAATCATGGACAGTAAGAAGTGTCAGTCTTCGTGTACTTAAGTCGGAATTTTGCCTTTTCTACTTAATTCCGATGCAATTTCTGTGTTTCATCGTCAGTAAGAAGGTCCTAGGGAAACAGTAAACCTGAGGTGAAGCATCGGAATCTATAACTAGTATCACAGGAATGGTTAAAACATAGAAAGTAAGAAGGGTCAGTCTTCCTTGTACTTAAATCGGCATTGTGCCTTGGTATTAAATTCCGATGCAATTTCTGTGTTTCATCGTCAATAACAAGCACCAAGGGATACAGTAAACCTCAAGTGAAGCATCGGAATCCATAACTAGTGTCACAGAAATGGTTCAAGGCATAGGAAGTAAGACGAGTCAGTCTTCTTGTACTTAAGTCGACATTGTGCCATTTCTATTTAATTCCGATGCAATTTCTGTGTATCATCGTCAATAAGAAGGTCAGAGGGATACAGTAAACCTGAAGGGAAGCATCGCAATCTATAACTAGTCTCACAGGAATGGTTCAAAACATAGTCAGTAAAAGGAGTCAGTCTTCTTGTACTTAAGTCGGCATTGTGCCTCTTCTATTTAATTCCGATGCAATTTCTGTGTTACGTCGTCAATAACAAGGTCCAAGGGATACAGTAAACCTCAAGTGAAGCATCTGAATCTATAACTAGTGTCACAGGAATGGTTCAAGACATAGGAAGTAAGACGAGTCAGGCTTCATGTACTTTGCCTTTTCTATTTAATTCCGATGCAATTTCTGTGTTTCATCGTCAATAAGAAGGTCAGAGGGATACAGTGAACCTGAAGGGAAGCATCGCAATCTATAACTAGTCTCACAGGAATGGTTCAAAACATAGTCAGTAAAAGGAGTCAGTCTTCTTGTACTTAAGTCGGCATTGTGCCTTTTGTATTTAATTCCGAGGCAATTTATATGTTTCATCGTGAATAAGAAGGTCCAAGGGATACAGTAAACCTGAAGTGAAGCATCGGAATCTATAACTAGTGTCACAGGAATGGTTCAAAACATAGACAGTAGGAAGAGTCAGTCTTCTTGTACTTAAGTCGGCATTGTGCCTTTTCTATTTAATTCCGATGCAATTTCTGCTTTTCATCGTCAAAAAGTAGGTCAGAGGGGTACAGTAAAGCTGAAGTGAAGCATCGGAAACTATAAGTAGTGGCACAGGAATGGTTCAAAGCACAGTCAGTAAGAGGAGTCAGTCTTTTTGTACTTAAGTCGGCAGTGTGCCTATTGTGTTAATTCCGATGCGATTTCTGTATTTCATCGTCAATAAGAAGGTCCAAGGGATACAGTAAACCTGAAGTGAAGCATCGGAATCTATAACTAGTGTCACAGGAATGGTTCAGAACATAGACAGTAAGATGAGTCAGTATTCTTGTACTTAAGTCGGCATTGTGCCTTTTGTATTTAATTCCGATGCAATTTCTGTGTTTCATCGTCAATAAGAAGGTCCAAGGGAAACAGTAAACCTGGAGTGAAGCGTAGGAATCTATAACTAGTGTCACAGGAATGGTTAAAACATAGACAGTAAGAAGAGTCAGTCTTCCTTGTACTTAAATCAGGATTGTGCCCTTGGTATTAAATTCCGATGCAATTTCTGTGTTTCATCGTCAATAAGAAGGTCCAAGGGATACAGTAAACCTCAAGTGAAGCATCTAAATCTATAATTAGTGTCACAGGAACGGTTGAAACATAGTCAGTAGGAAGAGTTAGTCTTCATGTAATTAAGTCGTCATTGTGCCTTTTGTATTTAATTCCGATGCAATTTCTGTGTTTCATCGTCAATAAGAAGGTCCAAGGGATACAGTAAACCTGAAGTGAAGCATCGTAAACTATAACTAGTGACACAGGAATGGTTCAAAACATAGACATTAGGAAGAGTCAGTCTTCTTGTGCTTAAGTCGGCACTGTGCCTTTTGTATTTAATTCCGATGCATTTTCTGTGTTTCATTGCAAATAAGACGGTCCAAGGGATACAGTAAACCTGAAGTGAAGCATCGGAATCTATAACTAGTGTCACAGGAATGGTTCAAAACAAAGTAAGTAAGAAGAGTCAGTCTTCTTATCCTTAAGTCTGCATTGTGCCTCTTGTATGTAATTCCGATGCAATTTCTGTGTTTCATCGTCAATAAGAAGGTCCATGGGATATAGTAAGCCTCGAGTGTAGCATCGGAATCTATAACTAGTGTCACAGGAATGGTTCAAATCATGGACAGTAAGAAGTGTCAGTCTTCGTATACATAAGTCGGAATTTTGCCTTTTCTATTTAATTGCGATGCAATTTCTGTGTTTCATCGTCAATAAGAAGGTCCAAGGGATTCAGTAATCCTGAGGTGAAGCATCGGAATCTATAACTAGTGTCACAGGAATGGTTAAAACATAGACAGTCAGAAGAGTCAGTCTTCCTTGTACTTAAATCGGCATTGTGCCCTTGGTATTAAATTCCGATGCAAGTTCTGTGTTTCATCGTCAATAACAAGCTCCAAGGGATACAGTAAACCTCAAGTGAAGCATCGGAATCTATAACTAGTGTCACAGGAATGGTTCAAGACATAGGAAGTAAGACGAGTCAGTCTTCTTGTACTTAAGTCGACATTGAGCAATTTCTATTTAATTCCGATGCAATTTCTGTGTTTCATCGTCAATAAGAAGGTCAGAGGGATACAGTAAACCTGAAGGGAAGCATCGCAATCTATAACTAGTCTCACAGGAATGGTTCAAAGCATAGTCAGTAAAAGGAGTCAGTCTTCTTGTACTTAAGTCGGCATTGTGCCTTTTGTATTTAATTCCGAGGCAATTTCTGTGTTTCATCGTCAATAAGAAGGTCCAAGGGATACAGTAAAGCTGAAGTGAAGCATCGGAATCTATAGCTAGTGTCACAGGAATGGTTCAAAGCATAGACAGTAAGAAGAGTCAGTCATCTTGTACTTAAGTCGGCTTTGTGCCTTTTCTATTTAATTCCGATGCAATTTCTGTGTTTCATCGTCAATAACAAGGTCCAAGGGATACAGTAAACCTGAAGTGAAGCATCGTAATCTATAACTAGTGACACAGGAATGGTTCAAAACATAGACATTAGGAAGAGTCAGTCTTCTTGTACTTACGTCGGCACTGTGCCTTTTGTATTTAATTCCGATGCAATTTCTGTGTTTCATTGCAAATAAGACGGTCCAAGGTATACAGTAAACCTGAAGGGAAGCATCGGAATCTATAACTAGTGTCACAGGAATGGTTCAAAACAAAGTAAGTAAGAAGAGTCAGTCTTCTTATCCTTAAGTCTGCATTGTGCCTCTTGTATGTAATTCCGATGCAATTTCTGTGTTTTATCGTCAATAAGAAGGTCCATGGGATATAGTAAGCCTGGAGTGTAGCATCGGAATCTATAACTAGTGTCACAGGATTGGTTCAAATCATAGACAGTAAGAAGTGTCAGTCTTCGTGTACTTAAGTCGGAATTTTGCCTTTTCTATTTAATTCCGATGCAACTTCTGTGTTTCATCGTCAATAAGAAGGTCCAAAGGATACAGTAAACCTGAGGTGAAGCATCGGAATCTATAACTAGTGTCACAGGAATGGTTCAAAACATAGTCAGTAAGAAGAGTCAGTCTTCTTGTACTTAAGTCGGCATTGTGCCTTTTCTATTTAATTCCGATGCAATTTCTGTGTTTCATCGTCAATAACAAGGTCCAAGGGATACAGTAAACCTGCAGTGTAGCATCGGAATCTATAACTAGTGTCACTGGAATGGTTCAAAACATAGACAGTAAGAAGAGTCAGTCTTCTTGTACTTAAGTCGGCATTGTGCCTCTTGTGTTTAATTCCGATGCAATTTCTGTGTTTCATCGTCAATAAGAAGGTCAGAGGGATACAGTAAACCTGAAGTGAAGCATTGGAATCTATAGCTAGTGTCACAGGAACGGTTCAAAACATAGTCAGTAAGAAGAGGCAGTCTTCTTGTACTTAAGACGGCATTGTGACTTTTCTATTTAATTCCGATGCAATTTCTGTGTTACGTCGTCAATATCAAGGTCCAAGGGATACAGTAAACCTCAAGTGAAGCATCGGAATCTATAACTAGTGTCACAGGAATGGTTCAAGACGTAGGAAGTAAGACGAGTCAGTCTTCTTGTACTTTGCTTTTTCTATTTAATTCCGAAGCAATTTCTGTGTTTCATCGTCAATAAGAAGGTCCAAGGGATACAGTAAACATCAAGTGAAGCATCGGAATCTATAACTAGTGTCACAGGAATGGTTCAGAACATAGACAGTAAGATGAGTCAGTATTCTTGTACTTAAGTCGGCATTGTGCCTTTTGTATTTAATTCCGATGCAATTTCTGTGTTTCATCGTGAATAAGAAGGTCCAAGGGATACAGTAAACCTCAAGTGAAGCATCGGAATCTATAACTAGTGTCACAGGAACGGTTCGAACATAGTCCGTAGGAAGAGATGGTCTTCATGTACTTAAGTCGGCATTGTGCCTTTTGTATTTATTTCCGATGCAATTTCTGTGTTTCATCGTCAATAAGAAGGTCCAAGGGATACAGTAAACCTCAAGTGAAGCATCGTAATCTATAACTAGTGACACAGGAATGGTTCAAAACATAGACATTAGGAAGAGTCAGTCTTCTTGTACTTAAGTCGGCACTGTGCCTTTTGTATTTAATTCCATTGCAATTTCTGTGTTTCATTGCAAATACGACGGTCCAAGGGATACAGTAAACCTGAAGTGAAGCATCGGAATCTATAACTAGTGTCACAGGAATGTTTAAAACAAAGTAAGTAAGAAGAGTCAGTCTTCTTATCCTTAAGTCTGCGTTGTGCCTCTTGTATGTAATTCCGATGCAATTTCTGTGTTTCATCGTCAATAAAATGGTCCATGGGATATAGTAAGCCTGGAGTGTAGCATCGGAATCTATAACTAGTGTCACAGGAATGGTTCAAATCATAGACAGTAAGAAGTGTCAGTCTTCGTGTACTTAAGTCGGAATTTTGCCTTTTCTATTTTATTCCGATGCAATTTCTGTGTTTCATCGTCAATAAGAAGGTCCAAGGGATACAGTAAACCTCAAGTGAAGCATCGGAATCTATAACTAGTGTCACAGGAATGGTTCAAATCATAGACAGTAACAAGTGTCAGTCTTCGTGTACTTAAGTCTGAATTTTGCCTTTTATATTTAATTCCGATGCAATTTCTGTGCTTCATCGTCAATAACAAGGTATAAGGGATACAGTAAACCTGAGGTGAAGCATCGGAATCTATAACTAGTGTCACAGGAATGGTTCAAATCATAGACTGTAAGAAGAGTCAGTCTTCTTGTACTTAAGTCGGCATTGTGCCTTTTCTATTTAATTCAGATGCAATTTCTGTGCTTCATCGTCAATAACAAGGTCCAAGGGATACAGTAAACCTGGAGTGTAGCATCGGAATCTATAACTAGTGTCACTGGAATGGTTCAAAATATAGACAGTAAGAAGAGTCAGTCTTCTTGTACTTAAGTCGGCATTGTGCAATATGTATTTAATTCCGATGCAATTTATGTGTTTCATCGTCAATAAGAAGGTCAGAGGGATACAGTAAACCTGAAGTGAAGCATCGGAATCTATAGCCACTGTCACAGGAATGGTTCAAAACATAGTCAGTAAGAAGTGTCAGTCTTCTTGAACTTAAGTCGGCATTGTGACTTTTCTATTTAATTCCGATGCAATTTCAGTGTTACGTCGTCAACAACAAGGTCCAAAGGATGCAGTAAACCTGAAGGGAAGCATCGCAATCTTTAACTAGTCTCACAGGAATGTTTCAAATCATAGTCAGTAAAAGGAGTCAGTCTCCTTGTACTTAAGTCGGCATTGTGCCTTTTGTATTTAATTCCGAGGCAATTTCTGTGTTTCATCGTCAATAAGAAGGTCCATGGGATACAGTAAACCTGAAGTGAAGCATCGGAATCTATAACTAGTGTCACAGGAATGGGTCAAAACATAGACAGTAGGAAGAGTCAGTCTTCTTGTACTTAAGTCGGCATTGTGCCTTTTCTATTTAATTCCGATGCAATTTCTGTGTTTCATCGTCAAAAAGTAGGTCAGAGGGGTACAGTAAAGCTGAAGTGAAGCATCGGAATCTATAAGTAGTGTCACAGGAATGGTTCAAAGCATAGTCAGTAAGAGGAGTCAGTCTTTTTGTACTTAAGTCGGCAGTGTGCCTATTGTGTTAATTCCGATGCGATTTCTGTATTTCATCGTCACTAAGAAGGTCCAAGGGATACAGTAAACCTGAAGTGAAGCATCGGAATCTATAACTAGTGTCACAGGAATGGTTCAGAACATAGACAGTAAGATGAGTCAGGCTTCTTGTACTTAAGTCGGCATTGTTCCTTTTGTATTTAATTCCGATGCACTTTCTGTGTTTCATCGTCAATAAGAAGGTCCAAGGGATACAGTAAACCTCAAGTGAAGCATCGGAATCTATAAGTAGTGTCACAGGAATGGGTCAAAACATAGTCAGTAGGAAGAGTCGGTCCTCATGTACTTATGTCGACATTGTGCCTTTTGTATTTAATTCCGATGCAATTTCTGTGTTGCATCGTCAATAAGAAGGTCCAAGGGATACAGTAAACCTGAGGTGAAGCATCGTAATCTATAACTAGTGTCACAGGAATGGTTCAAAACATAGACAATAAGAAGAGTCAGTCTTCTTGTACTTAAGTCGGTATTGTGCCTTTTCTATTTAATTCCGATGCAATTTCTGTGTTTCATCGTCAATAACAAGGTCCAAGGGATACAGTAAAGCTGAAGTGAAGCATCGGAATCTATAGCTAGTGTCACAGGAATGGTTCAAAGCATAGACAGTAAGAAGAGTCAGTCATCTTGTACTTAAGTCGGCTATGTGCATTTTCTATTTAATTCCGATGCAATTTCTGTGTTTCATCGTCAATAACAAGGTCCAAGGGATACAGTAAACCTGAAGTGAAGCATCGTAATCTATAACTAGTGACACAGGAATGGTTCAAAACATAGACATTAGGAAGAGTCAGTCTTCTTGTACTTACGTCGGCACTGTGCCTTTTGTATTTAATTCGGATGCAATTTCTGTGTTTCATTGCAAATAAGACGGTCCAAGGTATACAGTAAACCTGAAGGGATGCATCGGAATCTATAACTAGTGTCACAGGAATGGTTCAAAACAAAGTAAGTAAGAAGAGTCAGTCTTCTTATCCTTAAGTCTGCATTGTGCCTCTTGTATGTAATTCCGATGCAATTTCTGTGTTTTATCGTCAATAAGAAGGTCCATGGGATATAGTAAGCCTGGAGTGTAGCATCGGAATCTATAACTAGTGTCACAGGATTGGTTCAAATCATAGACAGTAAGAAGTGTCAGTCTTCGTGTACTTAAGTCGGAATTTTGCCTTTTCTATTTAATTCCGATGCAATTTCTGTGTTTCATCGTCAATAAGAAGGTCCAAAGGATACACTAACCTGAGGTGAAGCATCGGAATCTATAACTAGTGTCACAGGAATGGTTCAAAACATAGACA
Source organism: Schistocerca piceifrons (assembly GCF_021461385.2). Lineage (NCBI taxonomy): Eukaryota > Metazoa > Arthropoda > Insecta > Orthoptera > Acrididae > Schistocerca > Schistocerca piceifrons. Next base: position 483,404 of record NW_025727435.1, on the reverse strand, counting down.
GTAAGAAGAGTCAGTCTTCTTGTACTTAAGTCGGCATTGTGCCTTTTCTATTTAATTCCGATGCAATTTCTGTGTTTCATCGTCAATAACAAGGTCCAAGGGATACAGTAAACCTGCAGTGTAACATCGGAATCTATAACTAGTGTCACTGGAATGGTTCAAAACATAGACAGTAAGAAGAGTCAGTCTTCTTGTACTTAAGTCGGCATTGTGCCTCTTGTGTTTAATTCCGATGCAATTTCTGTGTTTCATCGTCAATAAGAAAGTCAGAGGGATACAGTAAACCTGAAGTGAAGCATTGGAATCTATAGCTAGTGTCACAGGAATGGTTCAAAACATAGTCAGTAAGAAGAGGCAGTCTTCTTGTACTTAAGACGGCATTGTGACTTTTCTATTTAATTCCGATGCAATTTCTGTGTTACGTCGTCAATAACAAGGTCCAAGGGATACAGTAAACCTCAAGTGAAGCATCGGAATCTATAACTAGTGTCACAGGAATGGTTCAAGACGTAGGAAGTAAGACGAGTCAGTCTTCTTGTACTTTGCTTTTTCTATTTAATTCCGAAGCAATTTCTGTGTTTCATCGTCAATAGAAGGTCCAAGGGATACAGTAAACATCAAGTGAAGCATCGGAATCTATAACTAGTGTCACAGGAATGGTCCAGAACATAGACAGTAAGATGAGTCAGTATTCTTGTACTTAAGTCGGCATTGTGCCTTTTGTATTTAATTCCGATGCAATTTCTGTGTTTCATCGTGAATAAGAAGGTCCAAGGGATACAGTAAACCTCAAGTGAAGCATCGGAATCTATAACTAGTGTCACAGGAACGGTTCGAACATAGTCCGTAGGAAGAGTTGGTCTTCATGTACTTAAGTCGGCATTGTGCCTTTTGTATTTATTTCCGATGCAATTTCTGTGTTTCATCGTCAATAAGAAGGTCCAAGGGATACTGTAAACCTCAAGTGAAGCATCGTAATCTATAACTAGTGACACAGGAATGGTTCAAAACATAGACATTAGGAAGAGTCAGTCTTCTTGTACTTAAGTCGGCACTGTGCCTTTTGTATTTAATTCCATTGCAATTTCTGTGTTTCATTGCAAATACGACGGTCCAAGGGATACAGTAAACCTGAAGTGAAGCATCGGAATCTATAACTAGTGTCACAGGAATGTTTAGAACAAAGTAAGTAAGAAGAGTCAGTCTTCTTATCCTTAAGTCTGCGTTGTGCCTCTTGTATGTAATTCCGATGCAATTTCTGTGTTTCATCGTCAATAGAATGGTCCATGGGATATAGTAAGCCTGGAGTGTAGCATCGGAATCTATAACTAGTGTCACAGGAATGGTTCAAATCATAGACAGTAAGAAGTGTCAGTCTTCGTGTACTTAAGTCGGAATTTTGCCTTTTCTATTTTATTCCGATGCAATTTCTGTGTTTCATCGTCAATAAGAAGGTCCAAGGGATACAGTAAACCTCAAGTGAAGCATCGGAATCTATAACTAGTGTCACAGGAATGGTTCAAATCATAGACAGTAACAAGTGTCAGTCTTCGTGTACTTAAGTCTGAATTTTGCCTTTTATATTTAATTCCGATGCAATTTCTGTGCTTCATCGTCAATAACAAGGTATAAGGGATACAGTAAACCTGAGGTGAAGCATCGGAATCTATAACTAGTGTCACAGGAATGGTTCAAATCATAGACTGTAAGAAGAGTCAGTCTTCTTGTACTTAAGTCGGCATTGTGCCTTTTCTATTTAATTCAGATGCAATTTCTGTGCTTCATCGTCAATAACAAGGTCCAAGGGATACAGTAAACCTGGAGTGTAGCATCGGAATCTATAACTAGTGTCACTGGAATGGTTCAAAATATAGACAGTAAGAAGAGTCAGTCTTCTTGTACTTAAGTCGGCATTGTGCAATATGTATTTAATTCCAATGCAATTTATGTGTTTCATCGTCAATAAGAAGGTCAGAGGGATACAGTAAACCTGAAGTGAAGCATCGGAATCTATAGCCAGTGTCACAGGAATGGTTCAAAACATAGTCAGTAAGAAGTGTCAGTCTTCTTGAACTTAAGTCGGCATTGTGACTTTTCTATTTAATTCCGATGCAATTTCAGTGTTACGTCGTCAATAACAAGGTCCAAGGGATACAGTAAACCTGAAGGGAAGCATCGCAATCTTTAACTAGTCTCACAGGAATGGTTCAAAACATAGTCAGTAAAAGGAGTCAGTCTCCTTGTACTTAAGTCGGCATTGTGCCTTTTGTATTTAATTCCGAGGCAATTTCTGTGTTTCATCGTCAATAAGAAGGTCCAAGGGATACAGTAAACCTGAAGTGAAGCATCGGAATCTATAACTAGTGTCACAGGAATGGGTCAAAACATAGACAGTAGGAAGAGTGAGTCTTCTTGTACTTAAGTCGGCATTGTGCCTTTTCTATTTAATTCCGATGCAATTTCTGTGTTTCATCGTCAAAAAGTAGGTCAGAGGGGTACAGTAAAGCTGAAGTGAAGCATCGGAATCTATAAGTAGTGTCACAGGAATGGTTCAAAGCATAGTCAGTAAGAGGAGTCAGTCTTTTTGTACTTAAGTCGGCAGTGTGCCTATTGTGTTAATTCCGATGCGATTTCTGTATTTCATAGTCAATAAGAAGGTCCAAGGGATACAGTAAACCTGAAGTGAAGCATCGGAATCTATAACTAGTGTCACAGGAATGGTTCAGAGCATAGACAGTAAGATGAGTCAGGCTTCTTGTACTTAAGTCGGCATTGTTCCTTTTGTATTTAATTCCGATGCACTTTCTGTGTTGCATCGTCAATAAGAAGGTCCAAGGGATACAGTAAACCTCAAGTGAAGCATCGGAATCTATAAGTAGTGTCACAGGAATGGTTCAAAACATAGTCAGTAGGAAGAGTCGGTCCTCATGTACTTATGTCGGCATTGTGCCTTTTGTATTTAATTCCGATGCAATTTCTGTGTTGCATCGTCAATAAGAAGGTCCAAGGGATACAGTAAACCTGAGGTGAAGCATCGTAATCTATAACTAGTGTCACAGGAATGGTTCAAAACATAGACAATAAGAAGAGTCAGTCTTCTTGTACTTAAGTCGGTATTGTGCCTTTTCTATTTAATTCCGATGCAATTTCTGTGTTTCATCGTCAATAACAAGGTCCAAGGGATACAGTAAACCTGGAGTGTAGCATCGGAATCTTTAACTAGTGTCACTGGAATGGTTAAAAACATAGACAGTAAGAAGATCAGTCTTCTAGTACTTAAGTCGGCATTGTGCAATTTGTATTTAATTCCGATGCAATATCTGTGTTTCAATTTCAATAAGACGGTCAGAGGGAAACAGTAAACAAGAAGTGAAGCATCGGAATCTATAGCTAGTGTCACAGGAATGGTTCAAAGCATAGTCAGTAAGAAGAGTTAGTCTTCTTGTACTTAAGTCGGCATTGTGACTTTTGTATTTAATTCCGATGCAATTTCTGTGTTTCATCGTCAATAAGAAGGTCCAAGGGATACAGTAAACCTCAAGTGAAGCATCGGAATCTAATACTAGTGTCACAGGAATGGTTCAAAACATAGTCAGTAGGAAGAGTCGGTCCTCATGTACTTATGTCGGCATTGTGACTTTTGTATTTAATTCCGATGCAATTTCTGTGCTTCATCGTCAATAAGAAGGTCCAAGGGATAGAGTACATCTGGAGTGAAGCGTCGGAATCTATAACTGGTGTCACAGGAATGGTTCAGAACATAGACAGAAAGATGAGGCAGTCTTCTTGTACTTAAGTCGGCATTGTGCCTTTTGCATTTAAATCCGATGCAATTTCTGTATTTCATCGTCAATAAGAAGGTCCAAGGGATACAGTAAACCTCAAGTGAAGCATCGGAATCTATAACTAGTGTCACTGGAATGGTTCAGAACATAGACAGTAAGATGAGTCAGTATTCTTGTACTTAAGTCGGCATTGTGCCTTTTGTATTTAATTCCGATGCAATTTCTGTGTTTCATCGTGAATAAGAAGGTCCAAGGGATACAGTAAACCTCAAGTGAAGCATCGGAATCTATAACTAGTGTCACAGGAACGGTTCAAACATAGTCCGTATTAAGAGTTGGTCTTCATGTACTTAAGTCGCCATTGTGCCTTTTGTATTTAATTCCGATGCAATATCTGTGTTTCATCGTCAATAAGAAGGTCCAAGGGATACAGTAAACCTCAAGTGAATCATCGTAATCTATAACTAGTGACACAGGAATGGTTCAAAACATAGACATTAGGAAGAGTCAGTCTTCTTGTAATTAAGTCGGCACTGTGCCTTTTGTATTTAATTCCATTGCAATTTCTGTGTTTCATTGCAAATACGACGGTCCAAGGGTTACTGTAAACCTGAAGTGAAGCATCGGAATCTATAACTAGTGTCACAGGAATGGTTAAAACAAAGTAAGTAAGAAGAGTCAGTCTTCTTATCCTTAAGTCTGCATTGTGAATCTTGTATGTAATTCCGATGCAATTTCTGTGTTTCATCGTCAATAAGATGGTCCATGGGATATAGAAAGCCTGGAGTGTAGCATCGGAATCTATAACTAGTGTCACAGGAATGGTTCAAATCATAGACAGTAAGAAGTGTCAGTCTTCGTGTACTTAAGTCGGAATTTTGCCTTTTCTATTTTATTCCGATGCAATTTCTGTGTTTCATCGTCAATAAGAAGGTCCAAGGGATACAGTAAACCTCAAGTGAAGCATCGGAATCTATAGCCAGTGTCACAGGAATGGTTCAAAACATAGACAGTAAGAAGAGTCAGTCTTATTGTACTTAAGTCGCCATTGTGCCTTTTCTATTTAATTCAGATGCAATTTCTGTGTTTCATCGTCAATAAGAAGGTCAGAGGGATACAGTAAACCTGAAGGGAAACATCGCAATCTATAACTAGTCTCACAGGAATAGTACAAAACATAGTCAGTAAAAGAGTCAGTCTCCTTGTACTTAAGTCGGCATTGTGCCTTTTGTATTTAATTCCGAGGCAATTTCTGTGTTTCATCGTCAATAAGAAGGTCCAAGGGATACAGTAAACCTGAAGTGAAGCATCGGAATCTATAACTAGTGTCACAGGAATGGGTCAAAACATAGACAGTTGGAAGAGTCAGTCTTCTTGTACTTAAGTCGGCATTGTGCCTTTTCTATTTAATTCCGATGCAATTTCTGTGTTTCATCGTCAAAACGTAGGTCAGAGGGGTACAGTAAAGCTGAAGTGAAGCATCGGAATCTATAAGTAGTGTCACAGAAATGGTTCAAAGCATAAGGTAAGAGGAGTCAGTCTTTTTGTACTTAAGTCGGCAGTGTGCCTATTGTGTTAATTCCGATGCGATTTCTGTATTTCATCGTCAATAAGAAGGTCCAAGGGATACAGTAAACCTGAAGTGAAGCATCGGAATCTATAACTACTGTCACAGGAATGGTTCAGAACATAGACAGTAAGATGAGTCAGGCTTCTTGTACTTAAATCGGCATTGTGCCTTTTGTATTTAATTCCGATGCACTTTCTGTGTTTCATCGTCAATAAGAAGGTCCAAGGGATACAGTAAACCTCAAGTGAAGCATCGGAATCTATAACTAGTGTCACAGGAATGGTTCAAAACATAGTCAGTAGGAAGAGTCGGTCTTCATATACTTAAGTCGGCATTGTGCCTTTTGTATTTAATTCCGATGCAATTTCTGTGCTTCATCGTCAATAACAATGTCCAAGGGATACAGTAAACCTGGAGTGTAGCATCGGAATCTTTAACTAGTGTCCCTGGAATGGTTCAAAACATAGACAGTAAGAAGATCAGTCTTGTTGTACTTAAGTCGGCATTGTGCAATTTGTATTTAATTCCGATGCAATTTCTGTGTTTCATCGCCAATAAGAAGGTCAGAGGGATACAGTAAACCTGAAGTGAAGCATCGGAATCTATAGCTAGTGTCACGGGAATGGTTCAAAACATAGTCAGTAAGAAGAGTCAGTCTTCTTGTACTTAAGTCGGCATTGTGACTTTTGTATTTAATTCCGATGCTATTTCTCTGTTACGTCGTCAATAACAAGGTCCAAGGCATACAGTAAACCTCAAGTGAAGCATCGGAATCTATAACTAGTGTCACAGGAATGGTTCAAGACATAGGAAGTAAGACGAGTCAGTCTTCTTGTACTGAAGTCGACATTGTGCCTTTTCCGAAGCAATTTCTGTGTTTCATCGTCAATAAGAGGGTCAGAGGGATACAGTAAACCTGAAGTGAAGCATCGGATTCCAAAACTTAGGTCACAGGAATGGTTCAAAACATAGACAGTTGGAAGAGTCAGTCTTCTTGTACTTAAGCCGGCATTGTGCCTTTTGTATTTAATTCCGATGCAATTTCTGTGTTTCATCGTCAATGAGAAGGTCCAAGGTATACAGTAAACCTGAAATGAAGCATCAGAATCTATAACTCGTGTCACTGGAATGGTTCAGAACATAGACAGTAAGATGAGTCAGGCTTCTTGTACTTAAATCGGCATTGTGCCTTTTGCATTTAATTCCGATGGAATTTCTGTGTTTCATCGTCAATAAGAAGCTCCAAGGGATACAGTAAACCTCAAGTGAAGCATCGAAATCTATAACTAGTGTCACAGGAATGGTTCAAATCATAGTCAGTAGGAAGTGTCGGTCCTTATGTACTTAAGTCGGCATTGTGCCTTTTGTATTTACTTCCGATGCAATTTCTGTGTTTCATCGTCAATAAGAAGGTCAGAGGGATACAGTTAACCTGAAGGGAAGCATCGCAATCTATAACTAGTCTCACAGGAATGGTTCAAATTATAATCAGTAAGAAGAGTCAGTCTTCTTGCACTTAAGTCGGCATTGTGCCTCTTGTATTTAATTCCGATGCAATTTCTGTGTTTCATCGTCAATAAGAAGGTCAGAGGGATACAGTAAACCTGAAGTGAAGCATCGGAATCTATGACTAGTCTCACAGGAATGGTTCAAAACATAGTCAGTAAGAGGAGTCAGTCTTCTTGTACTTAAGTCGGCATTGTGCCTTTTGTATTTAATTCCGATGCAATTTCTTTGCTTCATCGTCAATAACAATGTCCAAGGGATACAGTTAACCTGGAGTGAAGCGTCGGAATCTATAACTAGTGTCACAGGAATGGTTCAGAACATAGACAGTAAGATGAGTCAGGCTTCTTGTACTTAAATCGGCATTGTGCCTTTTGTATTTAATTCCGATGCACTTTCTGTGTTTCATCGTCAATAAGAAGGTCCATGGGATACAGTAAGCCTCAAGTGAAGCATCGGAATCTATAACTAGTGTCACAGGAATGGTTCAAAACATAGTCAGTAGGAAGAGTCGGTCTTCATGTACTTAAGTCGGCATTGTGCCTTTTGTATTTAATTCCGATGCAATTTCTGTGCTTCATCGTCAATAACAATGTCCAAGGGATACAGTTAACCTGGAGTGAAGCGTCGGAATCTATAACTAGTGTCACAGGAATGGTTCAAAACATAGACAGTAAGAAGATCAGTCTTCTAGTACTTAAGTCGGCATTGTGCAATTTGTATTTAATTCCGATGCAATTTCTGTGTTTCATCGTCAATAAGACGGTCAGAGGGATACAGTAAACCAGAAGTGAAGCATCGGAATCTATAGCTAGTGTCACATGAATGGTTCAAAGCATAGTCAGTAAGAAGTGTCAGTCTTCTTGTACTTAAGTCGGCATTGTGACTTTTGTATTTAAGTTCGATGCAATTTCTCTGTTACGTCGTCAATAACAAGGTCCAAGGGATACAGTATAACTCAAGTGAAGCATCGGAATCTATAACTAGTGTCACAGGAATGGTTCAAGGCATAGGAAGTAAGACAAGTCAGTCTTCTTGTACTTAAGTCGACATTGTGCCTTTTCTATTTAATTCCGATTCAATTACTGTGTTTCATCGTCAATAAGAAGGTCCAAGGGATACAGTAAACCTCAAGTGAAGCATCGGTATCTAATACTAGTGTCACAGGAATGGTTCAAAACATAGTCAGTAGGAAGAGTCGGTCCTCATGTACTTATGTCGGCATTGTGCCTTTTGTATTTAATTCCGATGCAATTTCTGTGCTTCATCGTCAATAAGAAGGTCCAAGGGATACAGTAAATCTGGAGTGAAGTGTGGGAATCTATAACTGGTGTCACAGGAATAGTTCAGAACATAGACAGAAAGATGAGGCAGTCTTCTTGTACTTAAGTCGGCATTGTGCCTTTTGCATTTAAATCCGATGCAATTTCTGTATTTCATCGTCAATAAGAAGGTCCAAGGGATACAGTAAACCTCAAATGAAGCATCGGAATCTACAACTAGTGTCACAGGAATGGTTCAAATCATAGTCAGTAGGATGTGTCGGTCTTCATGTACTTAAGTCCGCAATGGGCCTTTTGTATTTAATTCCGATGCAATTTCTGTGTTTCATCGTCAATAGGAAGGTCCAAGGGAAACAGTAGACCTGGAGTGAAGAGTCGGAATCTGTAACTAGTGTCACAGGAATGGTTAAAACATAGACAGTAAGAAAGTCAGTCTTTCTTGTACTTAAATCGGCATTGTGCCTTTGGTATTAAATTCCGATGCATTTTCTGTGTTTCATCGTCAATAAGAAGTTCCAAGGGATACAGTAAACCTGAAGTGAAGCATCGTAATCTATAACTAGTGACACAGGAATGGTTCAAAACATAGACATTAGGAAGAGTCAGTCTTCTTGTACTTAAGTCGGCACTGTGACCTTTTGGAATTAATTCCGATGCAATTTCTGTGTTTCATTGCAAATAAGACGGTCCAAGGGATACAGTAAACCTGAAGTGAAACATCGGAATCTATAACTAGTGTCACAGGAATGGTTCAAAACAAAGTAAGTAAGAAGAGTCAGTCTTCTTATCCTTAAGTCTGCATTGTGCCTCTTGTATTTAATTCCGATGCAATTTCTGTGTTTCATCGTCAATAAAAAGGTCCATGGGGTGTAGTAAGCCTTGAGTGTAGCATCGGAATCTATAACTAGTGTCACAGGAATGGTTCAAATCATAGACAGTAAGAAGTGTCAGTCTTCGTGTACTTAGGTCGGAATTTTGCCTTTTCTATTTAATTCCGATGCAATTTCTGTGTTTCATTGTCAATAAGAAGGTCCAAGGGATACAGTAAACCTGAGGTGAAGCATCGTAATCTGTAACTAGTGTCACAGGAATGGTTCAAAACATAGACAATAAGAAGAGTCAGTCTTCTTGTACTTAAGTCGGTATTGTGCCTTTTCTATTTAATTACGAAACAATTTCTGTGATTCATCGTCAATAACAAGGTCCAAGGGATACAGTAAACCTGGAGTGTAGCATCGGAATCTTTAACTAGTGTCCCTGGAATGGTTCAAAACATAGACAGTAAGAAGATCAGTCTTGTTGTACTTAAGTCGGCATTGTGCAATTTGTATTTAATTCCGATGCAATTTCTGTGTTTCATCGCCAATAAGAAGGTCAGAGGGATACAGTAAACCTGAAGTGAAGCATCGGAATCTATAGCTAGTGTCACGGGAATGGTTCAAAACATAGTCAGTAAGAAGAGTCAGTCTTCTTGTACTTAAGTCGGCATTGTGACTTTTGTATTTAATTCCGATGCAATTTCTCTGTTACGTCGTCAATAACAAGGTCCAAGGCATACAGTAAACCTCAAGTGAAGCATCGGAATCTATAACAAGTGTCACAGGAATGGTTCAAGACATAGGAAGTAAGACGAGTCAGTCTTCTTGTACTGAAGTCGACATTGTGCCTTTTCCGAAGCAATTTCTGTGTTTCATCGTCAATAAGAGGGTCAGAGGGATACAGTAAACCTGAAGTGAAGCATCAGATTCCAAAACTTAGGTCACAGGAATGGTTCAAAACATAGACAGTTGGAAGAGTCAGTCTTCTTGTACTTAAGCCGGCATTGTGCCTTTTGTATTTAATTCCGATGCAATTTCTGTGTTTCATCGTCAATGAGAAGGTCCAAGGTATACAGTAAACCTGAAATGAAGCATCAGAATCTATAACTCGTGTCACTGGAATGGTTCAGAACATAGACAGTAAGATGAGTCAGTCTTCTTGTACTTAAGTCGGCATTGTGCCTTTTGTATTTAATTCCGATGCAATGTCTGTGTTTCATCGTCAATAAGAAGGTCCAAGGGATACAGTAAACCTCAAGTGAAGCGTCGGAATCTATAACTAGTGTCACAGGAATGGTTCAAAACATAGTCAGTAGGAAGAGTCGGTCTTCATGTACTTAAGTCGGCATTGTGCCTTTTGTATTTAATTCCGATGCAATTTCTGTGCTTCATCGTCAATAAGAATGTCCAAGGCATACAGTAAACCTGGAGTGAAGCGTCGGAATCTATAACTAGTGTCACAGGAATGGTTCAGAACATAGACGCTAAGATGAGTCAGTCTTCTTCTACTTAAGTCGGCATGTGCCTTTTGCATTTAATTCCGATGGAATTTCTGTGTTTCATCGTCAATAAGAAGCTCCAAGGGATACAGTAAACCTCAAGTGAAGCATCGAAATCTATAACTAGTGTCACAGGAATGGTTCAAATCATAGTCAGTAGGAAGTGTCGGTCCTTATGTACTTAAGTCGGCATTGTGCCTTTTGTATTTACTTCCGATGCAATTTCTGTGTTTCATCGTTAATAAGAAGGTCAGAGGGATACAGTTAACCTGAAGGGAAGCATCGCAATCTATAACTAGTCTCACAGGAATGGTTCAAATTATAATCAGTAAGAAGAGTCAGTCTTCTTGCACTTAAGTCGGCATTGTGCCTCTTGTATTTAATTCCGATCCAATTTCTGTGTTTCATCGTCAATAAGAAGGTCAGAGGGATACAGTAAACCTGAAGTGAAGCATCGGAATCTATGACTAGTCTCACAGGAATGGTTCAAAACATAGTCAGTAAGAGGAGTCAGTCTTCTTGTACTTAAGTCGGCATTGTGCCTTTTGTATTTAATTCCGATGCAATTTCGTTGTTTCATCGTCAATAAGAAGGTCCAAGGGAAACAGTAAACCTGGAGTGAAGCGTCGGAATCTATAACTAGTGTCACAGGAATGGTTAAAACATAGACAGTAAGAAGAGTCAGTCTTCCTTGTACTTAAATCTCCATTGTGCCTTTGGTATTAAATTCCGATGCAATTTCTGAGTTTCATCGTCAATAAGAAGGTCCAAGGGATAGAGTAAACCTCAAGTGAAGCATCGGAATCTATAACTAGTGTCACAGGAATGGTTCAAAACATAGTCAGTAGGAAGAGTCGGTCCTCATGTACTTATGTCGGCATTGTGCCTTTTGTATTTAATTCCGATGCAATTTCTGTGTTGCATCGTCAATAAGAAGGTCCAAGGGATACAGTAAACCTGAGGTGAAGCATCGTAATCTATAACTAGTGTCACAGGAATGGTTCAAAACATAGACAATAAGAAGAGTCAGTCTTCTTGTACTTAAGTCGGTATTGTGCCTTTTCTATTTAATTCCGATGCAATTTCTGTGTTTCATCGTCAATAACAAGGTCCAAGGGATACAGTAAACCTGGAGTGTAGCATCGGAATCTTTAACTAGTGTCACTGGAATGGTTCAAAACATAGACAGTAAGAAGATCAGTCTTCTAGTACTTAAGTCGGCATTGTGCAATTTGTATTTAATTCCGATGCAATTTCTGTGTTTCATCGTCAATAAGACGGTCAGAGGGAAACAGTAAACCAGAAGTGAAGCATCGGAATCTATAGCTAGTGTCACAGGAATGGTTCAAAGCATAGTCAGTAAGAAGAGTTAGTCTTCTTGTACTTAAGTCGGCATTGTGACTTTTGTATTTAATTCCGATGCAATTTTTGTGTTTCATCGTCAATAAGAAGGTCCAAGGGATACAGTAAACCTCAAGTGAAGCATCGGAATCTAATACTAGTGTCATAGGAATGGTTCAAAACATAGTCAGTAGGAAGAGTCGGTCCTCATGTACTTATGTCGGCATTGTGCCTTTTGTATTTAATTCCGATGCAATTTCTGTGCTTCATCGTCAATAAGAAGGTCCAAGGGATACAGTACATCTGGAGTGAAGCGTCGGAATCTATAACTGGTGTCACAGGAATGGTTCAGAACATAGACAGAAACATGAGGCAGTCATCTTGTACTTAAGTCGGCATTGTGCCTTTTGCATTTAAATCCGATGCAATTTCTGTATTTCATCGTCAATAAGAAGGTCCAAGGGATACAGTAAACCTCAAGTGAAGCATCGGAATCTATAACTAGTGTCACAGGAATGGTTCAGAACACAGACAGTAAGATGAGTCAGTATTCTTGTACTTAAGTCGGCATTGTGCCTTTTGTATTTAATTCCGATGCAATTTCTGTGTTTCATCGTGAATAAGAAGGTCCAAGGGATACAGTAAACCTCAAGTGAAGCATCGGAATCTATAACTAGTGTCACAGGAACGGTTCAAACATAGTCCGTATTAAGAATTGGTCTTCATGTACTTAAGTCGCCATTGTGCCTTTTGTATTTAATTCCGATGCAATTTCTGTGTTTCATCGTCAATAAGAAGGTCCAAGGGATACAGTAAACCTCAAGTGAAGCATCGTAATCTATAACTAGTGACACAGGAATGGTTTAAAACATAGACATTAGGAAGAGTCAGTCTTCTTGTAATTAAGTCGGCACTGTGCCTTTTGTATTTAATTCCATTGCAATTTCTGTGTTACATTGCAAATACGACGGTCCAAGGGATACTGTAAACCTGAAGTGAAGCATCGGAATCTATAACTAGTGTCACAGGAATGGTTAAAACAAAGTAAGTAAGAAGAGTCAGTCTTCTTATCCTTAAGTCTGCATTGTGAATCTTGTATGTAATTCCGATGCAATTTCTGTGTTTCATCGTCAATAAGATGGTCCATGGGATATAGTAAGCCTGGAGTGTAGCATCGGAATCTATAACTAGTGTCACAGGAATGGTTCAAATCATAGACAGTAAGAAGTGTCAGTCTTCGTGTATTTAAGTCGGAATTTTGCCTTTTCTATTTTATTCCGATGCAATTTCTGTGTTTCATCGTCAATAAGAAGGTCCAAGGGATACAGTAAACCTCAAGTGAAGCATCGGAATCTATAACTAGTGTCACAGGAATGGTTTAAATCATAGACAGTAAGAAGTGTCAGTCTTCGTGTACTTAAGTCTGTATTTTGCCTGTTATATTTAATTCCGATGCAATTTCTGTGTTTCATCGTCAATAACAAGGTCCAAGGGATACAGTAAACCTGAGGTGAAGCATCGGAATCTATAACTAGTGTCACAGGAATGGTTCAAAACATAGACAGTAAGAAGGGTCAGTCTTCTTGTACTTAAGTCGCCATTGTGCCTTTTCTATTTAATTCAGATGCAATTTCTGTGTTTCATCGTCAATAAGAAGGTCAGAGGGATACAGTAAACCTGAAGGGAAGCATCGCAATCTATAACTAGTCTCACAGGAATAGTTCAAAACATAGTCAGTAAAAGAGTCAGTCTCCTTGTACTTAAGTCGGCATTATGCCTTTTGTATTTAATTCCGAGGCAATTTCTGTGTTTCATCGTCAATTAGAAGGTCCAAGGGATACAGTAAACCTGAAGTGAAGCATCGGAATCTATAACTAGTGTCACAGGAATGGGTCAAAACATAGACAGTTGGAAGAGTCAGTCTTCTTGTACTTAAGTCGGCATTGTGCCTTTTCTATTTAATTCCGATGCAATTTCTGTGTTTCATCGTCAAAACGTAGGTCAGAGGGGTACAGTAAAGCTGAAGTGAAGCATCGGAATCTATAAGCAGTGTCACAGGAATGGTTCAAAGCATAAGGTAAGAGGAGTCAGGCTTCTTGTACTTAAATCGGCATTGTGCCTTTTGTATTTAATTCCGATGCACTTTCTGTGTTTCATCGTCAATAAGAAGGTCCAAGGGATACAGTAAACCTCAAGTGAAGCATCGGAATCTATAACTAGTGTCACAGGAATGGTTCAAAACATAGTCAGTAGGAAGAGTCGGTCTTCATGTACTTAAGTCGGCATTGGGCCTTTTGTATTTAATTCCGATGCAATTTCTGTGCTTCATCGTCAATAACAATGTCCAAGGGATACAGTAAACCTGGAGTGAAGCGTCGGAATCTATAACTAGTGTCACAGGAATGGTTCAGAACATAGACAGTAAGATGAGTCAGGCTTCTTGTACTTAAATCGGCATTGTGCCTTTTGTATTTAATTCCGATGCACTTTCTGTGTTTCATCGTCAATAAGAAGGTCCATGGGATACAGTAAACCTCAAGTGAAGCATCGGAATCTATAACTAGTGTCACAGGAATGGTTCAAAACATAGTCAGTAGGAAGAGTCCGTCTTCATGTACTTAAGTCGGCATTGTGCCTTTTGTATTTAATTCCGATGCAATTTCTGTGCTTCATCGTCAATAACAATGTCCAAGGGATACAGTTAACCTGGAGTGAAGCGTCGGAATCTATAACTACTGTCACAGGAATGGTTCAAAACATAGACAGTAAGAAGATCAGTCTTCTAGTACTTAAGTCGGCATTGTGCAATTTGTATTTAATTCCGATGCAATTTCTGTGTTTCATCGTCAATAAGACGGTCAGAGGGATACAGTAAACCAGAAGTGAAGCATCGGAATCTATAGCTAGTGTCACATGAATGGTTCAAAGCATAGTCAGTAAGAAGTGTCAGTCTTCTTGTACTTAAGTCGGCATTGTGACTTTTGTATTTAATTTCGATGCAATTTCTCTGTTACGTCGTCAATAACAAGGTCCAAGGGATACAGTATACCTCAAGTGAAGCATCGGAATCTATAACTAGTGTCACAGGAATGGTTCAAGGCATAGGAAGTAAGACAAGTCAGTCTTCTTGTACTTAAGTCGACATTGTGCCTTTTCTATTTAATTCCGAATCAATTACTGTGTTTCATCGTCAATAAGAAGGTCCAAGGGATACAGTAAACCTCAAGTGAAGCATCGGTATCTAATACTAGTGTCACAGGAATGGTTCAAAACATAGTCAGTAGGAAGAGTCGGTCCTCATGTACTTATGTCGGCATTGTGCCTTTTGTATTTAATTCCGATGCAATTTCTGTGCTTCATCGTCAATAAGAAGGTCCAAGGGATACAGTAAATCTGGAGTGAAGTGTCGGAATCTATAACTGGTGTCACAGGAATAGTTCAGAACATAGACAGAAAGATGAGGCAGTCTTCTTGTACTTAAGTCGGCATTGTGCCTTTTGCATTTAAATCCGATGCAATTTCTGTATTTCATCGTCAATAAGAAGGTCCAAGGGATACAGTAAACCTCAAATGAAGCATCGGAATCTATAACTAGTGTCACAGGAATGGTTCAAATCATAGTCAGTAGGATGTGTCGGTCTTCATGTACTTAAGTCCGCAATGGGCCTTTTGTATTTAATTCCGATGCAATTTCTGTGTTTCATCGTCAATAGGAAGGTCCAAGGGAAACAGTAGACCTGGAGTGAAGAGTCGGAATCTATAACTAGTGTCACAGGAATGGTTAAAACATAGACAGTAAGAAAGTCAGTCTTCCTTGTACTTAAATCGGCATTGTGCCTTTGGTATTAAATTCCGATGCATTTTCTGTGTTTCATCGTCAATAAGAAGTTCCAAGGGATACAGTAAACCTGAAGTGAAGCATCGTAATCTATAACTAGTGACACAGGATTGGTTCAAAACATAGACATTAGGAAGAGTCAGTCTTCTTGTACTTAAGTCGGCACTGTGCCTTTTGTAATTAATTCCGATGCAATTTCTGTGTTTCATTGCAAATAAGACGGTCCAAGGGATACAGTAAACCTGAAGTGAAACATCGGAATCTATAACTAGTGTCACAGGAATGGTTCAAAACAAAGTAAGTAAGAAGAGTCAGTCTTCTTATCCTTAAGTCTGCATTGTGCCTCTTGTATTTAATTCCGATGCAATTTCTGTGTTTCATCGTCAATAAAAAGGTCCATGGGGTATAGTAAGCCTTGAGTGTAGCATCGGAATCTATAACTAGTGTCACAGGAATGGTTCAAATCATAGACAATAAGAAGAGTCAGTCTTCTTGTACTTAAGTCGGTATTGTGCCTTTTCTATTTAATTACGAAGCAATTTCTGTGATTCATCGTCAATAACAAGGTCCAAGGGATACAGTAAACTTGGAGTGTAGCATCGGAATCTTTAACTAGTGTCCCTGGAATGGTTCAAAACATAGACAGTAAGAAGATCAGTCTTGTTGTACTTAAGTCGGCATTGTGCAATTTGTATTTAATTCCGATGCAATTTCTGTGTTTCATCGCCAATAAGAAGGTCAGAGGGATACAGTAAACCTGAAGTGAAGCATCGGAATCTATAGCTAGTGTCACGGGAATGGTTCAAAACATAGTCAGTAAGAAGAGTCAGTCTTCTTGTACTTAAGTCGGCATTGTGACTTTTGTATTTAATTCCGATGCAATTTCTCTGTTACGTCGTCAATAACAAGGTCCAAGGGACACAGTAAACCTCAATTGAAGCATCGGAATCTATAACTAGTGTCACAGGAATGGTTCAAGACATAGGAAGTAAGACGAGTCAGTCTTCTTGTACTGAAGTCGACATTGTGCCTTTTCCGAAGCAATTTCGGTGTTTCATCGTCAATAAGAGGGTCAGAGGGATACAGTAAACCTGAAGTGAAGCATCGGATTCCAAAACTTAGGTCACAGGAATGGTTCAAAACATAGACAGTTGGAAGAGTCAGTCTTCTTGTACTTAAGCCGGCATTGTGCCTTTTGTATTTAATTCCGATGCAATTTCTGTGTTTCATCGTCAATGAGAAGGTCCAAGGTATACAGTAAACCTGAAATGAAGCATCAGAATCTATAACTCGTGTCACTGGAATGGTTCAGAACATAGTAAGATGAGTCAGTCTTCTTGTACTTAAGTCGGCATTGTGCCTTTTGTATTTAATTCCGAGGCAATGTCTGTGTTTCATCGTCAATAAGAAGGTCCAAGGGATACAGTAAACCTCAAGTGAAGCGTCGGAATCTATAACTAGTGTCACAGGAATGGTTCAAAACATAGTCAGTAGGATGAGTCGGTCTTCATGTACTTAAGTCGGCATTGTGCCTTTTGTATTTAATTCCGATGCAATTTCTGTGCTTCATCGTCAATAACAATGTCCAAGGGATACAGTTAACCTGGAGTGAAGCGTCGGAATCTATAACTAATGTCACAGGAATGGTTCAAAACATAGACAGTAAGAAGATCAGTCTTCTAGTACTTAAGTCGGCATTGTGCAATTTGTATTTAATTCCGATGCAATTTCTGTGTTTCATCGTCAATAAGACGGTCAGAGGGATACAGTAAACCAGAAGTGAAGCATCGGAATCTATAGCTAGTGTCACATGAATGGTTCAAAGCATAGTCAGTAAGAAGTGTCAGTCTTCTTGTACTTAAGTCGGCATTGTGACTTTTGTATTTAATTTCGATGCAATTTCTCTGTTACGTCGTCAATAACAAGGTCCAAGGGATACAGTATACCTCAAGTGAAGCATCGGAATCTATAACTAGTGTCACAGGAATGGTTCAAGGCATAGGAAGTAAGACAAGTCAGTCTTCTTGTACTTAAGTCGACATTGTGCCTTTTCTATTTAATTCCGAATCAATTACTGTGTTTCATCGTCAATAAGAAGGTCCAAGGGATACAGTAAACCTCAAGTGAAGCATCGGTATCTAATACTAGTGTCACAGGAATGGTTCAAAACATAGTCAGTAGGAAGAGTCGGTCCTCATGTACTTATGTCGGCATTGTGCCTTTTGTATTTAATTCCGATGCAATTTCTGTGCTTCATCGTCAATAAGAAGGTCCAAGGGATACAGTAAATCTGGAGTGAAGTGTCGGAATCTATAACTGGTGTCACAGGAATAGTTCAGAACATAGACAGAAAGATGAGGCAGTCTTCTTGTACTTAAGTCGGCATTGTGCCTTTTGCATTTAAATCCGATGCAATTTCTGTATTTCATCGTCAATAAGAAGGTCCAAGGGATACAGTAAACCTCAAATGAAGCATCGGAATCTATAACTAGTGTCACAGGAATGGTTCAAATCATAGTCAGTAGGATGTGTCGGTCTTCATGTACTTAAGTCCGCAATGGGCCTTTTGTATTTAATTCCGATGCAATTTCTGTGTTTCATCGTCAATAGGAAGGTCCAAGGGAAACAGTAGACCTGGAGTGAAGAGTCGGAATCTATAACTAGTGTCACAGGAATGGTTAAAACATAGACAGTAAGAAAGTCAGTCTTCCTTGTACTTAAATCGGCATTGTGCCTTTGGTATTAAATTCCGATGCATTTTCTGTGTTTCATCGTCAATAAGAAGTTCCAAGGGATACAGTAAACCTGAAGTGAAGCATCGTAATCTATAACTAGTGACACAGGATTGGTTCAAAACATAGACATTAGGAAGAGTCAGTCTTCTTGTACTTAAGTCGGCACTGTGCCTTTTGTAATTAATTCCGATGCAATTTCTGTGTTTCATTGCAAATAAGACGGTCCAAGGGATACAGTAAACCTGAAGTGAAACATCGGAATCTATAACTAGTGTCACAGGAATGGTTCAAAACAAAGTAAGTAAGAAGAGTCAGTCTTCTTATCCTTAAGTCTGCATTGTGCCTCTTGTATTTAATTCCGATGCAATTTCTGTGTTTCATCGTCAATAAAAAGGTCCATGGGGTATAGTAAGCCTTGAGTGTAGCATCGGAATCTATAACTAGTGTCACAGGAATGGTTCAAATCATAGACAATAAGAAGAGTCAGTCTTCTTGTACTTAAGTCGGTATTGTGCCTTTTCTATTTAATTACGAAGCAATTTCTGTGATTCATCGTCAATAACAAGGTCCAAGGGATACAGTAAACCTGGAGTGTAGCATCGGAATCTTTAACTAGTGTCCCTGGAATGGTTCAAAACATAGACAGTAAGAAGATCAGTCTTGTTGTACTTAAGTCGGCATTGTGCAATTTGTATTTAATTCCGATGCAATTTCTGTGTTTCATCGCCAATAAGAAGGTCAGAGGGATACAGTAAACCTGAAGTGAAGCATCGGAATCTATAGCTAGTGTCACGGGAATGGTTCAAAGCATAGTCAGTAAGAAGAGTCAGTCTTCTTGTACTTAAGTCGGCATTGTGACTTATGTATTTAATTCCGATGCAATTTCTCTGTTACGTCGTCAATAACAAGGTCCAAGGGACACAGTAAACCTCAATTGAAGCATCGGAATCTATAACTAGTGTCACAGGAATGGTTCAAGACATAGGAAGTAAGACGAGTCAGTCTTCTTGTACTGAAGTCGACATTGTGCCTTTTCCGAAGCAATTTCGGTGTTTCATCGTCAATAAGAGGGTCAGAGGGATACAGTAAACCTGAAGTGAAGCATCGGATTCCAAAACTTAGGTCACAGGAATGGTTCAAAACATAGACAGTTGGAAGAGTCAGTCTTCTTGTACTTAAGCCGGCATTGTGCCTTTTGAATTTAATTCCGATGCAATTTCTGTGTTTCATCGTCAATGAGAAGGTCCAAGGTATACAGTAAACCTGAAATGAAGCATCAGAATCTATAACTCGTGTCACTGGAATGGTTCAGAACATAGTAAGATGAGTCAGTCTTCTTGTACTTAAGTCGGCATTGTGCCTTTTGTATTTAATTCCGAGGCAATGTCTGTGTTTCATCGTCAATAAGAAGGTCCAAGGGATACAGTAAACCTCAAGTGAAGCGTCGGAATCTATAACTAGTGTCACAGGAATGGTTCAAAACATAGTCAGTAGGATGAGTCGGTCTTCATGTACTTAAGTCGGCATTGTGCCTTTTGTATTTAATTCCGATGCAATTTCTGTGCTTCATCGTCAATAAGAATGTCCAAGGCATACAGTAAACCTGGAGTGAAGCGTCGGAATCTATAACTAGTGTCACAGGAATGGTTCAGAACATAGACGCTAAGACGAGTCAGTCTTCTTCTACTTAAGTCGGCATGTGCCTTTTGCATTTAATTCCGATGGAATTTCTGTGTTTCATCGTCAATAAGAAGCTCCAAGGGATACAGTAAACCTCAAGTGAAGCATCGAAATCTATAACTAGTGTCACAGGAATGGTTCAAATCATAGTCAGTAGGAAGTGTCGGTCCTTATGTACTTAAGTCGGCATTGTGCCTTTTGTATTTAATTCCGATGCAATTTCTGTGTTTCATCGTCAATAAGAAGGTCAGAGGGATACAGTTAACCTGAAGGGAAGCATCGCAATCTATAACTAGTCTCACAGGAATGGTTCAAATTATAATCAGTAAGAAGAGTCAGTCTTCTTGCACTTAAGTCGGCATTGTGCCTCTTGTATTTAATTCCGATGCAAATTCTGTGTTTCATCGTCAATAAGAAGGTCAGAGGGATACAGTAAACCTGAAGTGAAGCATCGGAATCTATGACTAGTCTCACAGGAATGGTTCAAAGCATAGTCAGTAAGAGGAGTCAGTCTTCTTGTACTTAAGTCGGCATTGTGCCTTTTGTATTTAATTCCGATGCAATTTCTTTGTTTCATCGTCAATAAGAAGGTCCAAGGGAGACAGTAAACCTGGAGTGAAGCGTCGGAATCTATAACTAGTGTCACAGGAACGGTTCAACTATAGTCAGTAGGAAGAGTTGGTCTTCATGTACTTAAGTCGGCATTGTGCTATTTGTATTTAATTCCGATGCAATTTCTGTGTATCATCGTCAATAAGAAGGTCCAAGGGATACAGTAAACCTGAAGTGAAGCATCGTAATCTATAACTAGTGACACAGGGATGGATCAAAACATAGACATTAGGAAGAGTCAGTCATCTTGTACCTAAGTCGGCACTGTGCCTTTTGTATTTAATTCCGATGCAATTTCTGTGTTTCATTGCAAATAAGACGGTCCAAGGGATACAGTAAACCTGAAGTGAAGCATCGGAATCTTTAACTAGTGTCATATGAATGGTTCAAAGCAAAGTAAGTAAGAAGAGTCAGTCTTCTTATCCTTAAGTCTGCATTGTGCCTCTTGTATTTAATTCCGATGAAATTTCTGTGTTTCATCGTCAATAAGAAGGTCCATGGGATATAGTAAGCATGGAGTGTAGCATCGGAATCTATAACTAGTGTCACAGGAATGGTTAAAATCATAGACAGTAAGAAGTTTCAGTCTTCGTGTACTTAAGTCGACATTTTGCTTTTTCTATTTAATTCCGATGCAATTTCTGTGTTTCATCGTCAATAAGAATCTCCAAGGGATACAGTAAACTTGAGGTGAAGCATCGGAATCTATAACTAGTGTCACAGGAATGGTTCAAAACATAGACAGTAAGAAGAGTCAGTCTTCTTGTACTTATGTCGGCATTGTGCCTTTTTTATTTAATTCAGATGCAATTTCTGTGTTTCATCGTCAATAACAAGGCCCAAGGGATACAGTAAACCTGAAGTGAAGCGTCGGACTCTATAACTAGTGTCACAGAAATGGTTCAAAACATAGACAGTAGAGGAGTCAGTCTTCTTGTAGTTAAGTCGGCATTGTGCACTTTGTATTTAATTCCGATGCAATTTCTGTGTTTCATCGTCAATACGAAGGACCAAGGGAAACAGTAAACCTGAAGTGAAGCATCGGAATCTATAACTAGTGTCACAGGAATGGTTCAAAACATCGTCAGTAAGAAGAGTTTGTCTTCTTGTTCTTAAGTCGCCATTGTGCCTTTTGTATTTAATACCGATGCAATTTCTGTGTTTCATCGGCAATAAGGTCACAGGGATACAGTAAACCTGAAGTAAAGGATCGGAATCTATAACTAGTGTCACAGGAATAGGTTCAAAACATAGACAGTAGGAAGAGTCAGTCTTCTTGTACTTAAGTCGGCATTGTGCCTTTTGTATTTAATTCCGATGCAATTTCTGTGTTTCATCGTCAATAAGAAGGTCAGAGGGATACAGTAAACCTTAGGTGAAGCTTCGGATTCCAAAACTAGTGTCACAGGAATGGTTCAAACATAGGCACTAGGAAGAGTCAGTCTTCTTGTACTTAAGCCGGCATTGTGCCTTTTGTATTTAATTCCGATGCAATTTCTGTGTTTCATCGTCAATAAGAAGGTCCAAGGTATACAGTAAACCTGAAATGAAGCATCAGAATCTATAACTAGTGTCACTGGAATCATCCAAAATATAGACAGTAAGAAGAGTCAGTCTCCTTGTACTTAGGTCGGTATTGTGCCTTTTGTATTTACGTCCGATCCAATTTCTGTGATTCATCGTCAATAAGAAGGCCCAAGGGATACAGTAAACCTGAAGTGAAGCATCGGACTCTATAACTAGTGTCATAGAAATGGTTCAAAACATAGACAGTAGAGGAGTCCGTCTACTTGTACTTAAGTCGGCATTGTGCCTTTTGTATTTAATTCCGAAGCAATTTCTGTGATTCATCGTCAATAAGAAGGTCCAAGGTATACAGTAAACCTGAAGTGAAGCATCGGAATCTATAACTAGTGTCACAGGAATGGTTCAAATCATAGTCAGTAAGACGAGTCAATCTTCTTGTACTTAAGTCGACATTGTGCCTTTTCTATTTTATTCCGATGCAATTTCTGTGTTTCATCGCCAATACAAAAGTCCAAGGTATACAGTAAACCTAAAGTGAAGCATGGGAATCTATAACTAGTGTCACTGGAATGGTTCAAAATATAGACAGTAAGAAGAGTCAGTCTTCTTGTACTTAAGTTGACATTGTGCTTTTTCTATTTAATTCCGTAGCAATTTCTGTGTTTCATCGGCAATAAGGTCAGAGGGATAAACTAAACCTGAAGTGAAGCATCGGAATCTATAACTATTGTCACAGGAATGGTTCAAATCATAGACAGTAGGAAGAGGCAGTCATCTTGTACTTAAGTCGGCATTGTGCCTTTTGTATTTAATTCCGATGCAATTTCTGTGTTTCATCGTCAATAAGAAGGTCATAGGGATACAGTAAACCTGAAGTGAAGCATCGGAATCCAAAACTAGTGTCACAGGAATAGTTCAAAACATAGACAGTAGGAAGGGTCAGTCTTCTTGTACTTAAGTCGGCATTGTGCCTTTTGTATTTAATTCCGATGCAATTTCTGTGTTTAATCGTCAATAAGAAGGTCCAAGGTATACAGTAAACCTGAAGTGAAGCATCGGAATCTATAACGAGTGTCACAGATATGATTTAAAACATAGTCAGTAAGAAGAGTCAGTCTTCTTATACTTGTCGGCATTGTGCTTTTTCTATTTATTTCCGATGCAATTTCTGTGTTTCTTCGTCAATAACAAGGTCCAAGGGATACAGTAAACCTGGAGTGAAGAATCGGAATCTATAACTAGTGTCACAGGAATGGTTCAAAACATCGACAGTAAGAAGAGTCAGTCTTCTTGTACTTAAGTTGACATTGTGCCTTTTCTATTTAATTCCGATGCAATTTCTGTGTTTCATCGTCAATAAGAAGGTCCAAAGGATACGGTAAACCTGGAGTGTAGCATCGGAATCTATAACTAGTGTCACAGGAAAGGTTCAAATCATAGACAGTAAGACGAATCAGTCTTCGTGTACTTAAGTCGGCATTTTGCCTTTTGTATTTAATTCCAATGCAATTTCTGTGTTTCATCGTCAATAAGAAGGCCCAAAGGATTCAGTAAACCTGAAGTGAAGCATCGGAATCTATAACTAGTGTCATAGGAATGCGGCAAATCATAGTCACTAAGAAGAGTCAGTCTTCTTGTACTTAAGTCGGCATTGTGCATTTTGTATTTAATTCCGATGCAATTTCTGTGTTTCATCGTCAATAAAAAGGTCCAATTGATACAGTAAACCTGGAGTGAAGCATCGGAATCTATAACTAGTGTCAATGGAATGGTTCAAAACATAGACAGTAAGAAGAGTCAGTCTTCTTGTACTTAAGTCGGCACTGTGCCTTTTGTATTTAATTCTGATGCAATTTCTGTGTTTCATCGGTAATAAGAAGGTCAGAGGGATACAGTAAACCTCAAGTGAAGCATCGGAATCTATAACTAGTGTCACAGGAATGGTTCAAAACATTGTCAGTAACAAGAGTCAGTCTTCTTGTACTTAAGTCGGCATTGTGCATTTCTATTTAATTTCGATGCAATTTCTGTGTTTCATCGTCAATAAGAGGGTCCAAGGGATACAGTAAACTTGGAGCAAAGCATCGGAATCTATAACTAGTGTCACAGGAATGCTTCAAATCATAGAACGTAAGAAGAGTCACTCTTCTTGTACTTAAGACGGCATTGTTCCTATTGTATTTAATTTCGATGCAATTTCTGAGTTTCATCGTCAATAAGAAGGTCCAAGGGATACAGTAAACCTCAAGTGAAGCCTCGGAATGTATAACTAGTGTCACAGGAATGGTTCAATGCATAGTCAGTAGGAAGAGTCGGTCTTCATATACTTAAGTCGGCATTGTGCCTTTTGTATTTAATTCCGATGCAATTTCTGTGTTTCATCGTCAATAAGAAGGTCCAAGGGATACAGTAAACCTGCAGTGAAGCATCGGAATCTATAACTAGTGTGACAGGAATGATTCAAATCATAGACTGTAAGATGAGTCGGTCTTCTTGTACTTAAGTCGATATTGTGCCTTTTCTATTTAATTCCGATGCAATTTTTGTGTTTCATCGTCAATAAGAAGGTCAGAGGGACACAATAAACCTGAAGTGAAGTATCGGAATCTATAACTAGTGTCACAGGAATGGTTCAAAACAAAGTCAGTAAGGAGAGTCAGTCTTCTTGTCCTTAAGTCGGCATTGTGCCTTCTGTATTTAATTCCGATGCAATTTCTGTGTTTCATCGTCAATAAGAAAGTCCAAGGGATACAGTAAACTTGGAGTAAAGTATCGGAATCTATAACTAGTGTCACAGGAATGGTTCAAAACATAGAACGTAAGAAGAGTCAGTCTTCTTGTACTTATGTCGGCATTGTGCCTATTGTATTTAATTCCGATGCAATTTTTGTGTTTCATCGTCAATAAGAAGGACCAAGGAATACAGTAAACCTGGAGTGAAGCATCGGAATCTATAATTAGTGTAAATGGAATGGTTCAAAACATAGACAGTAAGAAGAGTCAGTCTTCTTGTACTTAATTCTGCATTGTGCCGTTTGTATTTAATTCCGATGCAATTTCTGTGTTTCATCGTCAATAAGAAGGTCCAAGGGATACAGTAAACCTGAAGTGAAGCATCGGAATTTATAACTAGTGTCACAGGAACGGTTCAAAACATGGTAAGAAGAGTCAGTCTTCTTGTACTTAAGTCGGCATTGTGGCTTTTGTATTTAATTCCGATGCAATTTCTGTGTTTCATTGTCAATAAGTAGGACCAAGGGATATAGTAAACCTGGATTGAAGCATCGGAATCTATAACTAGTATCACAGGGATGGTTCAAAACATAGACAGTAAGAAGAGTCAGTCTTCTAGTACTAAAGTCGACATTGTGCCTTTTGTATTTAATTCCGATTCAATTTCTGTGTTTCATCGTCAATAAGAAGGTCAGAGGGATACAGTAATCTTGAGGAAGCATCGTAATCTACAACAAGTGTCACAGGAATGGTTCACAACATAGTCTGTAAGAATAGTAAGTCTTCTTGTACTAAAGTCATCATTGTGCATTTTCTATTTAAATCTGATGCAATTTCTGTGTTTCATCGTCAATAAGAAGGTCCAAGGGATACAGTAAACCTGGAGTGAAGCATCGGAATCTATAACTAGTGTCACGGGAATGGTTCAAATCATAGACAGTAAGAAGTGTCAGACTTCTTTTACTTAAAACGGCATTGTGCCATTTGTATTTAATTCCGTTGCAATTTCTGTGTTTCATCGTCAATAAGAAGTTCCAAGGGATACAGTCAACCTGGAGTGAAGCATCGGAGTCAATAACTAGTGTCACAGGAATGGTTCAAATTATAGACAGTAAGAAGTGTCAGTTTTCTTGTACTTCAGTCGGCATTGTGCCTTTTGTATTTAATTCCGATGCAATTTCTGTGTTTCATCGTCAATAAGAAGGTCCAAGGGATACAGTAAACCTGGAGTGAAGCATCGTAATCTTTAACTAGTGTCACAGGGACGGTTCAAAACACAAACAGTAAGATGAGTCAGTAATCTTGTACTTAAGTCGGCGTTGTGCTTTTTGTATTTATTTCCGATGCAATTTCTGCGTTTCATCGTCACTAAGGAGGTCAGAGGGACACAGTAATCCTGAAGTTAAGCATCGGGATCCATAACTAGTGTCACAGGTATGGTTCAAAGCATAGTCAGTAAGAAGAGTCAGTCTTCTTGTAGTTACGTCGGCATCGTGCCTTTTGTATTAAATTCCGATGCAATTTCTGTATTTCATCGTCAATAAGAAGGTCCAAGGGATACAGTAAACCTGAAGTGAAGCATCGGAACCTATAATTAGTTTCACAGGAATGGTTCAAAGTATAGTCAGTATGAAGAGTCAGTCTTCTTGTCCTTAAGACGGCATTGTGCCGCTTGTATTTAATTCCGATTCAATTTCTGTGTTTCATCGTCAATAAGAAGGTCCAAGGGGTTACAGTAAACCTGGAGTGAAGCATCGGAATCTATAACTAGTGTCACAGTAATGGTTCAAAGCATAGACAGTAAGAAGAGTCACACGTCTTGTACTTAAGTCGGCATTGTGCCTTTTGTTATTAATTCCGATGCAATTTCTGTGTTTCAGCGTCAAAACGAAGACCCAAGGGATACAGTAGACCTGCAGTGAAGCATTGGAATCTATTACTAGTGTCACTGGAATGTTTCAAAATATAGACAGTAAGAAGAGTCAGTTTCTTGTACTTAAGTCGGCATTGTGCCTTTTGTATTTAATTCCGATGCAATTTCTGTGATTCATCGTCACTAAGAAGGCACAAGGGATACAGTAAACCTGAAGTGAAGCATCGGACTCTATAACTAGTGTCACAGGAATCTTTCAAAACATAGACAGTAAGAAGAGTCAGTGTTCTTGTACTTAAGTCGGCATTGTGCCTTTTGTATTTCATTCCGATGCAATTTCTGTGTTTCATCGTCAATAAGGAGGTCAGAGGGATACAGTAAACCTGGAGTGAAGCATTGCAATCTATAACTAGTGTCACAGGAATGGTTCAAATCATAGTCAGTAAGAAGAGTCAGTCTTCTTGTACTTAAGTCGGCATTGAGACTTTTGTATTTAATTCCGATGCAATTTCTGTGTTTCATCGTCAATAAGAAGGTCCGAGGGATACAGTAAACCTGAAATGACGCATCGGAATCTATAACTAGTGTAACAGGAATGGTACAAAACATAGACAGTAAGAAGAGTCAGTCTTCTTGTACTTAAGACGGCATTGTGCCTTTTGTATTTAATTCCGATGCAATTTCTGTGTTTCATCGTCAATAAGAAGGTCCAAGGGATACAGTAAACCTGAAGTGAAGCATCAGAATCTATTACTAGTGTCACAGGAATGGTTCAAAACATAGTAAGAAAAGTCAGTCGTCTTGTACTTATGTCGGCATTGTGCCCTTTCTATTTAATTCCGATGCAATTTCTGTGTTTCATCGTCAATAAGAAGGTCAGAGAAATACAGTAAACCTGAAGTGAAGCATCCGAATCTATACCTAGGGTCACAGGAATGGTTCAAATTATGGACAGTAAGAAGAGTCAGTCTTCTTCCACTTAAGTCGGCATTATGCCTTTTGTATTTAATTCCGATGCAATTTCTGTGTTTCATCGTCAATACGAAGGTCCAAGGGATACAGTAAACCTCAAGAGAAGCATCGGAATCTATAACTTGTGTCACAGGAATGGTTCAAAATGTAGACAGTGGGAAGAGTCAGTCTTCTTGTACTTAAGTCGGCATTGTGCCTTTTCTATTTAATTCCGATGCAATTTCTGTGTTTCATCCTCAAAATGAAGGTCAGAGGGATACAGTAAACCTGAAGTGAAGCATCGGAATCTATAACTAGTGTCACAGGAATGGTTCAAATCATAGTCAGTAAGAGGAGTCAGTCTTTTTGTACTTAAGTCGGCATTGTGCCTTTTGTGTTTTTTTCCGATGCAATTTCTGCATTTCATCGTAAATAAGAAGGTCCAAGGGATACAGTAAACCTGAAATGACGCATCGGAATCTGTAACTAGTGTCACAGGAATGGTACAAAACATAGACATTAAGAAGGGTCAGTCTTCTTGTACTTAAGACGGTGTTGTGCCTTTTGTATTTAATTCCGATGCAATTTCTGTGCTTCATCGTCAATAAGAAGGTCCAAGGGATACAGAAAATCTGGAGTGAAGCATCGGAATCTATAACTAGTGTCACAGGAATGGTTCCAAACATAGACAGTAAGAAGAGTCAGTCTTCTTGTACTTAAGACGGCGTTGTGCCTATTGTATTTAATTCCGATGCAATTTCTGTGTTTCATCGTCAATACGAAGGTCCAAGGGATACAGTAAACCTCAAGTGAAGCATCGGAATCTATAACTAGTGTCACAGGAACGGTTCAAACATTGCCAGTAGGAAGAGTTGGTCTTCATGTACTTAAGTCGGCATTGTGCCTTTTGTATATAATTCCGATGCAATTTCTGTGTTTCATCGTCAATAAGAAGGTCCAAGGGATACAGTAAACCTGAAGTGAAGCATCGTAATCTATAACTAGTGACACAGGAATGGTTCAAAACATAGATTGTAGGAAGAGTCAGTCTTCTTGTACTTAAGTCGGCGCTGTGCCTTTTGTATTTAATTCCGATGCAATTTCTGTGTTTCATCGTCAATAGGACGGTCTAAGCAATACAGTAAACCTGAAGTGAAGCATCGGAATCTATAACTAGTGTCACAGGAATGGTTCAAAACGAAGTCAGTAAGAAGAGCCAGTCTTCTTATCCTTAAGTCGGCATTGTGCCCTTTGTATTAAATTCCGATGCAATTTCTGTGTTTCATCGTCAATAAGAAGGTCCATGGGATACAGTAAACCTGGAGAGTAGCATCGGAGTCTATAACTAGTGTCACAGGAATGGTTCAAATCATAGACTGTAAGAAGAGTCAGTCTTCGTGTACTTAAGTGGGCATTTTGCTTTTTGTATTTAATTCCGATGCAATTTCTGTGTTTCATCGTCAATAAGAAGTTCCAGGGGATACAGTAAACCTGAAGTGAAGCATCGGAATCTATAACTAGTGTCACAGGAATGGTCAAAACATAGTCAGTAAGAAGATTCAGTCTTCTTGTACTTAAGTAGGCATTGTGCCTATTCTATTTAATTCCGATGCAATTTCTGTGTTTCATCGTCAATAACAAGGTCCAAGGGATACAGTAAACCTGGAGTGAAGCATTGGAAGCTATAACTAGTG
This sequence comes from Schistocerca piceifrons, assembly GCF_021461385.2. Lineage (NCBI taxonomy): Eukaryota > Metazoa > Arthropoda > Insecta > Orthoptera > Acrididae > Schistocerca > Schistocerca piceifrons. The sequence goes on along the minus strand of NW_025727435.1, from coordinate 453,959 downwards.
TCAATGGAATGGTTCAAAACATAGACAGTAAGAAGAGTCAGTCTTCTTGTACTTAAGTCGGCATTCTTCCTTTTGTATTTAATTCCGATGCAATTTCTGTGTTTCATCGACAATAAGAAGGTCAGAGGGATAAAGTAAACCTGAAGTGAAGCATTGGAATCTATACCTAATGTCACAGGAATGGTTCAAAATATAGTCAGTAATAAGAGTCAGTATTCTTGTCCTTAAGTCGGCATTGTGCCTCTTGTATTTATTTCCGATGCAATATCTGTGTTTCATCGTCAATAATAAGGTCCAAGGGATACAGTAAACCTCAAGTGAAGCATCGGAATCTATAACTAGTGTCACAGGAATGGTTCAAAGCATCATCAGTAGCAAGAGTCAGTCTTCATGTACTTTAGTCGGCATTGTGCCTTTTGTATTTAATTCCGATGCAATTTCTGTGTTTCATCGTCAAAAAGAAGGTCCAAGGTATACAGTAAACCTGAAGTGAAGCATCGGAATTTATAACTAGTGTCACAGGAACGGTTCAAAACATGGTAAGAAGAGTCAGTCTTCTTGTACTTAAGTCGGCATTGTGGCTTTTGTATTTAATTCCGAAGCAATTTCTGTGTTTCATTGTCAATAAGTAGGACCAAGGGATATAGTAAACCTGGAGTGAAGCATCGGAATCTATAACTAGTATCACAGGGATGGTTCAAATCATAGACAGTAAGAAGAGTCAGTCTTCTACTACTAAAGTCGACATTGTGCCTTTTGTATTTAATTCCGATTCAATTTCTGTGTTTCATCGTCAATAAGAAGGTCAGAGGGATACAGTAATCTTGAAGTGAAGCATCGTAATCTACAACAAGTGTAACAGGAATGGTTCACAACATAGTCTGTAAGAATAGTAAGTCTTCTTGTACTAAAGTCATCATTGTGCATTTTCTATTTAAATCTGATGCAATTTCTGTGTTTCATCGTCAATAAGAAGGTCCAAGGGATACAGTAAACCTGGAGTGAAGCATCGGAAACTATAACTAGTGTCACGGGAATGGTTCAAATCATAGACAGTAAGAAGTGTCAGACTTCTTTTACTTAAATCGGCATTGTGCCATTTGTATTTAATTCCGTTGCAATTTCTGTGTTTCATCGTCAATAAGAAGGTCCAAGGGATACAGTAAACCTGGAGTGAAGCATCGGAGTCTATAACTAGTGTCACAGGAATGGTTCAAATTATAGACAGTAAGAAGTGTCAGTTTTCTTGTACTTCAGTCGGCATTGTGCCTTTTGTATTTAATTCCGATGCAATTTCTGTGTTTCATCGTCAATAAGAAGGTCCAATGAATACAGTAAATTTGGAGTGAAGCATCGTAATCTTTAACTAGTGTCACAGGGACGGTTCAAAACACAAACAGTAAGATGAGTCAGTAATCTTGTTCTTAAGTCGGCGTTGTGCTTTTTGTATTTATTTCCGGTTCAATTTCTGTGTTTCATCGTCACTAAGGAGGTCAGAGGGACACAGTAATCCTGAAGTTAAGCATCGGGATCCATAACTAGAGTCACAGGAATGGTTCAAAGCATAGTCAGTAAGAAGAGTCAGTCTTCTTGTAGTTACGTCGGCATCGTGCCTTTTGTATTAAATTCCGATGCAATTTCTGTGTTTCATCGTCAATAAGAAGGTCCAAGGGATACAGTAAACCTGAAGTGAAGCATCGGAATCTATAATTAGTTTCACAGGAATGGTTCAAAGCATAGTCAGTAAGAAGAGTCAGTCTTCTTGTCCTTAAGACGGCATTGTGCCTCTTGTATTTAATTCCGATTCAATTTCTGTGTTTCATCGTCAATAAGAAGGTCCAACGGGTTACAGTAAACCAGGAGTGAAGCATCGGAATCTATAACTAGTGTCACAGTAATGGTTCAAAGCATAGACAGTATGAAGAGTCACACGTCTTGTACTTAAGTCGGCATTGTGCCTTTTGTTATTAATTCCGATGCAAATTCTGTGTTTCAGCGTCAAAACGAAGACCCAAGGGATACAGTAGACCTGCAGTGAAGCATTGGAATCTATTACTAGTGTCACTGGAATGTTTCAAAGTATAGACAGTAAGAAGAGTCAGTTTCTTGTACTTAAGTCGGCATTGTGCCTTTTGTATTTCATTCCGATGCAATTTCTGTGTTTCATCGTCAATAAGAAGGTCAGAGGGATACAGTAAACCTGAAGGGAAGCATTGCAATCTATAACTAGTGTCACAGGAATGGTTCAAATCAAAGTCAGTAAGAAGAGTCAGTCTTCTTGTACTTAAGTCGGCATTGAGCCTTTTGTATTTAATTCCGATGCAATTTCTGTGTTACATCGTCAATAAGAAGGTCCGAGGGATACAGTAAACCTGAAATGACGCATCGGAATCTATAACTAGTGTAACAGGAATGGTACAAAACATAGACAGTAAGAAGAGTCAGTCTTCTTGTACTTAAGACGGCATTGTGCCTTTTGTAATTAATTCCGATGCAATTTCTGTGTTTCATCGTCAATAAGAAGGTCCAAGGGATACAGTAAACCTGAAGTGAAGCATCAGAATCTATTACTAGTGTCACAGGAATGGTTCAAAACATAGTAAGAAAAGTCAGTCGTCTTGTACTTATGTCGGCATTGTGCCCTTTCTATTTAATTCCGATGCAATTTCTGTGTTTCATCGTCAATAAGAAGGTCAGAGGGATACAGTAAACCTGAAGTGAAGCATCCGAATCTATACCTAGGGTCACAGGAATGGTTCAAATTATAGACAGTAAGAAGAGTCAGTCTTCTTCCACTTAAGTCGGCATTATGCATTTTGTATTTAATTCCGATGCAATTTCTGTGTTTCATCGTCAATAAGAAGGTCCAAGGGATACAGTAAACCTCAAGAGAAGCATCGGAATCTATAACTAGTGTCACAGGAATGGTTCAAAATGTAGACAGTGGGAAGAGTCAGTCTTCTTGTACTTAAGTCGGCATTGTGCTTTTCTATTTAATTCCGATGCAATTTCTGTGTTTCATCCTCAAAATGAAGGTCAGAGGGATACAGTAAACCTGAAGTGAAGCATCGGAATCTATAACTAGTGTCACAGGAATGGTTCAAATCATAGTCAGTAAGAGGAGTCAGTCTTTTTGTACTTAAGTCGGCATTGTGCCTTTTGTGTTTTATTCCGATGCAATTTCTGCATTTCATCGTAAATACGAAGGTCCAAGGGATACAGTAAACCTGAAATGACGCATCGGAATCAATAACTAGTGTCACAGGAATGGTACAAAACACAGACATTAAGAAGGGTCAGTCTTCTTGTACTTAAGACAGTGTTGTGCCTTTTGTATTTAATTCCGATGCAATTTCTGTGCTTCATCGTCAATAAGAAGGTCCAAGGGATACAGAAAATCTGGAGTGAAGCATCGGAATCTATAACTAGTGTCACAGGAATGGTTCCAAACATAGACAGTAAGAAGAGTCAGTCTTCTTGTACTTAAGACGGCGTTGTGCCTATTGTATTTAATTCCGATGCAATTTCTGTGTTTCATCGTCAATAAGAAGGTCCAAGGGATACAGTAAACCTGGAGTGAAGCATCGGAATCTATAACTAGTGTCACAGGAACGGTTCAAACATTGCCAGTAGGAAGAGTTGGTCTTCATGTACTTAAGTCGGCATTGTGCCTTTTGTATATAATTCCGATGCAATTTCTGTGTTTCATCGTCAATAAGAAGGTCCAAGGGATACAGTAAACCTGAAGTGAAGCATCGTAATCTATAACTAGTGACACAGGAATGGTTCAAAACATAGACTGTAGGAAGAGTCAGTCTTCTTGTACTTAAGTCGGCACTGTGCCTTTTGTATTTAATTCCGATGCAATTTCTGTGTTTCATCGTCAATAGGACGGTCCAAGCAATACAGTAAACCTGAAGTGAAGCATCGGAATCTGTAACTAGTGTCACAGGAATGGTTCAAAACGAAGTCAGTAAGAAGAGCCAGTCTTATTATCCTTAAGTCGGCATTGTGCCTTTTGTATTTAATTCCGATGCAATTTCTGTTTTTCATCGTCAATAGGAAGGTCCATGGGATACAGTAAACCTGGAGAATAGCATCGGAGTCTATAACTAGTGTCACAGGAATGGTTCAAATCATAGACTGTAAGAAGAGTCAGTCTTCGTGTACTTAAGTGGGCATTTTGCCTTTTGTATTTAATTCCGATGCAATATCTGTGTTTCATCGTCAATACGAAGGTCCAGGGGATACAGTAAAATTGAAGTGAAGCATCGGAATCTATAACTAGTGTCACAGGAATGGTCAAAACATAGTCAGTAAGAAGATTCAGTCTTCTTGTACTTAAGTAGGCATTGTGCCTATTCTATTTAATTCCGATGCAATTTCTGTGTTTCATCGTCAATAACAAGGTCCAAGGGATACAGTAAACCTGGAGTGAAGCATTGGAAGCTATAACTAGTGTCAATGGAATGGTTCAAAACATAGACAGTAAGAAGAGTCAGTCTTCTTGTACTTAAGTCGGCATTCTTCCTTTTGTATTTAATTCCGATGCAATTTCTGTGTTTCATCGACAATAAGAAGGTCAGAGGGATAAAGTAAACCTGAAGTGAAGCATTGGAATCTATACCTAATGTCACAGGAATGGTTCAAAATATAGTCAGTAATAAGAGTCAGTATTCTTGTCCTTAAGTCGGCATTGTGCCTCTTGTATTTATTTCCGATGCAATATCTGTGTTTCATCGTCAATAATAAGGTCCAAGGGATACAGTAAACCTCAAGTGAAGCATCGGAATCTATAACTAGTGTCACAGGAATGGTTCAAAGCATCATCAGTAGCAAGAGTCAGTCTTCATGTACTTTAGTCGGCATTGTGCCTTTTGTATTTAATTCCGATGCAATTTCTGTGTTTCATCGTCAAAAAGAAGGTCCAAGGTATACAGTAAACCTGAAGTGAAGCATCGGAATTTATAACTAGTGTCACAGGAACGGTTCAAAACATGGTAAGAAGAGTCAGTCTTCTTGTACTTAAGTCGGCATTGTGGCTTTTGTATTTAATTCCGAAGCAATTTCTGTGTTTCATTGTCAATAAGTAGGACCAAGGGATATAGTAAACCTGGAGTGAAGCATCGGAATCTATAACTAGTATCACAGGAATGGTTCAAATCATAGCCAGTAAGAAGAGTCAGTCTTCTACTACTAAAGTCGACATTGTGCCTTTTGTATTTAATTCCGATTCAATTTCTGTGTTTCATCGTCAATAAGAAGGTCAGAGGGATACAGTAATCTTGAAGTGAAGCATCGTAATCTACAACAAGTGTAACAGGAATGGTTCACAACATAGTCTGTAAGAATAGTAAGTCTTCTTGTACTAAAGTCATCATTGTGCATTTTCTATTTAAATCTGATGCAATTTCTGTGTTTCATCGTCAATAAGAAGGTCCAAGGGATACAGTAAACCTGGAGTGAAGCATCGGAAACTATAACTAGTGTCACGGGAATGGTTCAAATCATAGACAGTAAGAAGTGTCAGACTTCTTTTACTTAAATCGGCATTGTGCCATTTGTATTTAATTCCGTTGCAATTTCTGTGTTTCATCGTCAATAAGAAGGTCCAAGGGATACAGTAAACCTGGAGTGAAGCATCGGAGTCTATAACTAGTGTCACAGGAATGGTTCAAATTATAGACAGTAAGAAGTGTCAGTTTTCTTGTACTTCAGTCGGCATTGTGCCTTTTGTATTTAATTCCGATGCAATTTCTGTGTTTCATCGTCAATAAGAAGGTCCAATGAATACAGTAAATTTGGAGTGAAGCATCGTAATCTTTAACTAGTGTCACAGGGACGGTTCAAAACACAAACAGTAAGATGAGTCAGTAATCTTGTTCTTAAGTCGGCGTTGTGCTTTTTGTATTTATTTCCGGTTCAATTTCTGTGTTTCATCGTCACTAAGGAGGTCAGAGGGACACAGTAATCCTGAAGTTAAGCATCGGGATCCATAACTAGAGTCACAGGAATGGTTCAAAGCATAGTCAGTAAGAAGAGTCAGTCTTCTTGTAGTTACGTCGGCATCGTGCCTTTTGTATTAAATTCCGATGCAATTTCTGTGTTTCATCGTCAATAAGAAGGTCCAAGGGATACAGTAAACCTGAAGTGAAGCATCGGAATCTATAATTAGTTTCACAGGAATGGTTCAAAGCATAGTCAGTAAGAAGAGTCAGTCTTCTTGTCCTTAAGACGGCATTGTGCCTCTTGTATTTAATTCCGATTCAATTTCTGTGTTTCATCGTCAATAAGAAGGTCCAACGGGTTACAGTAAACCAGGAGTGAAGCATCGGAATCTATAACTAGTGTCACAGTAATGGTTCAAAGCATAGACAGTATGAAGAGTCACACGTCTTGTACTTAAGTCGGCATTGTGCCTTTTGTTATTAATTCCGATGCAAATTCTGTGTTTCAGCGTCAAAACGAAGACCCAAGGGATACAGTAGACCTGCAGTGAAGCATTGGAATCTATTACTAGTGTCACTGGAATGTTTCAAAGTATAGACAGTAAGAAGAGTCAGTTTCTTGTACTTAAGTCGGCATTGTGCCTTTTGTATTTCATTCCGATGCAATTTCTGTGTTTCATCGTCAATAAGAAGGTCAGAGGGATACAGTAAACCTGAAGGGAAGCATTGCAATCTATAACTAGTGTCACAGGAATGGTTCAAATCAAAGTCAGTAAGAAGAGTCAGTCTTCTTGTACTTAAGTCGGCATTGAGCCTTTTGTATTTAATTCCGATGCAATTTCTGTGTTACATCGTCAATAAGAAGGTCCGAGGGATACAGTAAACCTGAAATGACGCATCGGAATCTATAACTAGTGTAACAGGAATGGTACAAAACATAGACAGTAAGAAGAGTCAGTCTTCTTGTACTTAAGACGGCATTGTGCCTTTTGTAATTAATTCCGATGCAATTTCTGTGTTTCATCGTCAATAAGAAGGTCCAAGGGATACAGTAAACCTGAAGTGAAGCATCAGAATCTATTACTAGTGTCACAGGAATGGTTCAAAACATAGTAAGAAAAGTCAGTCGTCTTGTACTTATGTCGGCATTGTGCCCTTTCTATTTAATTCCGATGCAATTTCTGTGTTTCATCGTCAATAAGAAGGTCAGAGGGATACAGTAAACCTGAAGTGAAGCATCCGAATCTATACCTAGGGTCACAGGAATGGTTCAAATTATAGACAGTAAGAAGAGTCAGTCTTCTTCCACTTAAGTCGGCATTATGCATTTTGTATTTAATTCCGATGCAATTTCTGTGTTTCATCGTCAATAAGAAGGTCCAAGGGATACAGTAAACCTCAAGAGAAGCATCGGAATCTATAACTAGTGTCACAGGAATGGTTCAAAATGTAGACAGTGGGAAGAGTCAGTCTTCTTGTACTTAAGTCGGCATTGTGCTTTTCTATTTAATTCCGATGCAATTTCTGTGTTTCATCCTCAAAATGAAGGTCAGAGGGATACAGTAAACCTGAAGTGAAGCATCGGAATCTATAACTAGTGTCACAGGAATGGTTCAAATCATAGTCAGTAAGAGGAGTCAGTCTTTTTGTACTTAAGTCGGCATTGTGCCTTTTGTGTTTTATTCCGATGCAATTTCTGCATTTCATCGTAAATACGAAGGTCCAAGGGATACAGTAAACCTGAAATGACGCATCGGAATCAATAACTAGTGTCACAGGAATGGTACAAAACACAGACATTAAGAAGGGTCAGTCTTCTTGTACTTAAGACAGTGTTGTGCCTTTTGTATTTAATTCCGATGCAATTTCTGTGCTTCATCGTCAATAAGAAGGTCCAAGGGATACAGAAAATCTGGAGTGAAGCATCGGAATCTATAACTAGTGTCACAGGAATGGTTCCAAACATAGACAGTAAGAAGAGTCAGTCTTCTTGTACTTAAGACGGCGTTGTGCCTATTGTATTTAATTCCGATGCAATTTCTGTGTTTCATCGTCAATAAGAAGGTCCAAGGGATACAGTAAACCTGGAGTGAAGCATCGGAATCTATAACTAGTGTCACAGGAACGGTTCAAACATTGCCAGTAGGAAGAGTTGGTCTTCATGTACTTAAGTCGGCATTGTGCCTTTTGTATATAATTCCGATGCAATTTCTGTGTTTCATCGTCAATAAGAAGGTCCAAGGGATACAGTAAACCTGAAGTGAAGCATCGTAATCTATAACTAGTGACACAGGAATGGTTCAAAACATAGACTGTAGGAAGAGTCAGTCTTCTTGTACTTAAGTCGGCACTGTGCCTTTTGTATTTAATTCCGATGCAATTTCTGTGTTTCATCGTCAATAGGACGGTCCAAGCAATACAGTAAACCTGAAGTGAAGCATCGGAATCTGTAACTAGTGTCACAGGAATGGTTCAAAACGAAGTCAGTAAGAAGAGCCAGTCTTATTATCCTTAAGTCGGCATTGTGCCTTTTGTATTTAATTCCGATGCAATTTCTGTTTTTCATCGTCAATAGGAAGGTCCATGGGATACAGTAAACCTGGAGAATAGCATCGGAGTCTATAACTAGTGTCACAGGAATGGTTCAAATCATAGACTGTTAGAAGAGTCAGTCTTCGTGTACTTAAGTGGGCATTTTGCCTTTTGTATTTAATTCCGATGCAATATCTGTGTTTCATCGTCAATACGAAGGTCCAGGGGATACAGTAAAATTGAAGTGAAGCATCGGAATCTATAACTAGTGTCACAGGAATGGTCAAAACATTGTCAGTAAGAAGATTCAGTCTTCTTGTACTTAAGTAGGCATTGTGCCTATTCTATTTAATTCCGATGCAATTTCTGTGTTTCATCGTCAATAACAAGGTCCAAGGGATACAGTAAACCTGGAGTGAAGCATCGGAAGCTATAACTAGTGTCAATGGAATGGTTTAAACATAGACAGTAAGAAGAGTCAGTCTTCTTGTACTTAAGTCGGCATTCTTCCTTTTGTATTTAATTCCGATGCAATTTCTGTGTTTCATCGACAATAAGAAGGTCAGAGGGATACAGCAAACCTGAAGTGAAGCATTGGAATCTATACCTAATGTCACAGGAATGGTTCAAAATATAGTCAGTAATAAGAGTCAATATTCTTGTCCTTAAGTCGGCATTGTGCCTTTTGTATTTAATTCCGATGCAGTTTCTGTGTTTCATCGTCAATAATAAGGTCCAAGGGATACAGTAAACCTCAAGTGAAGCATCGGAATCTATAACTAGTGTCACAGGAATGGTTCAAAGCATCATCAGTAGCAAGAGTCAGTCTTCATGTACTTTAGTCGGCATTCTGCCTTTTGTATTTAATTCCGATGCAATTTCTGTGTTTCATCGTCAATAAGCAGGTCCAAGGGATACGGTAAACCTGGAGTGAAGCATTGGAATCTATAACTAGTGTCACAGGAATGGTTCAAAACATAGACAGTAAGAAGAGTCAGTCTTCTTGTACTTAAATCGACATTGTGCCATTTCTATTTAATTCCGATGCAATTTCTGTGTTTCATCGTGAATAACAAGGTCCAAGGGATACAGTAAACCTGGAGTGAAGCATCGGAAGCTATGACTAGTGTCAATGGAATGGTTCAACGCATAGACTGTAAGAGTCAGTCTTCTTGTACTTAAGTCGACATTGTGCCTTTTCTATTTAATTCCGAAGCAATTTCTGTGCTTCATCGTCAATAATAAGGTCAGAGGGATACAGCAAACCTGAAGTGAAGGATCGGAATCTAAAACTAGTGTCACAGGAAAGGTTCAAAACATAGGAATTAGGAAGAGTCAGTCTTCTTGTACTTAAGTCGGCATTGTGCCTTTTGCATTTAATTCCGAGGCAATTTCTGTGTTTCATCGTCAATAAGCAGGTCCAAGGGATACAGTAAACCTGAACTGAAGCATCGGAATCTATATCTAGTGTCACAGGAAGGGTTCAAAACATAGACAGTAGGAAGAGTCAGTCTTCTTGTACTTAAGTCGGCATTGTGCCATTTGTATTGAATTCCGATGCAATTTCGGTGTTTCATCGTCAATAAGAAGGTCCAAGGGATACAGTAAACCTGAACTGAAGCATCGGAATCTATAACTAGTGTCACAGGAATAGTTCAAAATATAGACAGTAAGATGAGTCAGTCTTCTTGTACTTAAGTCGCCATTGTGCATTTTGTGTTTAATTCCGAGGCAATTTCTGTGTTTCATCGTCAATAAGCAGGTCCAAGGGATACAGTAAACCTGAACTGAAGCATCGGAATCTATATCTAGTGTCACAGGAAGGGTTCAAAACATAGACAGTAGGAAGAGTCAGTCTTCATGTACTTTAGTCGGCATTCTGCCTTTTCTATTTAATTCCGATGCAATTACTGTGTTTCATCGTCAATAAGGTCGGAGGGATACAGCAAACTTGAAGTGAAGCATCGGAATCCAAAACTAGTGTCACAGGAATGGTTCAAAACATAGACAGTGGGAAGAGTAAGTCTTCTTGTAGTTAAGTCGGCATTGTGCCATTTGTATTGAATTCCGATGCAATTTCGGTGTTTCATCGTCAATAAGCTGGTCCAAGGGAAACAGTAAACCTGGAGTGAAGCATCGGATTCTATAACTAGTGTCACAGGAATGGTTCAAAACATAGACAGTAAGAAGAGTCAGTCTTCTTGTACTTAAGTCGACATTGTGCCATTTCTATTTAATTCCGATGCAATTTCTGTGTTTCATCGTCAATAAGAAAGTCAGAGGGACACAATAAACCTGAAGTGAAGAATCGGGATCTATAACTAGTGCACAGGAATGGTTCAAAACAAAGCCAGTAAGAAGAGTCAGTCTTCTTGTCCTTAAGTCGGCATTGTGCCTTTTGTATTTAATTACGATGTTATTTCTGTGTTTCATCGTCAATAAGTAGGTCAGTGGGATACAGTAAATCTGGAGTGTAGCATCGGAATCTATAACCAGTGTCACAGGAATGGTTCAAATCAAAGACAGTAAGAAGAGTCAGTCCTCGTGTACTTAAGTCGGCATTTTGCCTTTTGTATTTAATTCCGGTGCTATTTCTGTGGTTCATCGTCAATAAGAAGATCCAAGGGATACAGTAAACCTGAGGTGAAGCATCGGAATCTATAACTATTGTCACAGGAATGGTTCAAACATAGTCAGTAATAAGAGTCAGTCTTCTTGTACTTAAGTCGGCATTGTACTTTTATATTTAATTCCGATGCGATTTCTATGTTTCATTGTCAATAACAAGGTCCAAGGGATACAGTAAACCTGGAGTGAAGCATCGGAATCTATAACTAGTGTCAATGGAATGGTTCAAAACATAGACAGTAAGAAGAGTCAGTCTTCTTGTACTTAAGACGGCGTTGTGCCTTTTGTATTTAATTCCGATGCAATTTCTGTGTTTCATCGTCAATAAGAAGGTCCAAGGGATACAGTAAACCTCAAGTGAAGCATCGGAGTCTATAACTAGTGTCACAGGAAAGGTTCAAACATAGTCAGTAGGAAGAGTTGGTCTTCATGTACTTATGTCGGCATTGTGCCTTTTGTAATTAATTCCGATGCAATTTCTGTGTTTCATCGTCAATAAGACTGTCCAAGGGATACAGTAAACCTGAAGTGAAGCATCGTAATCTATAACTAGTGACACAGGAATGGTTTAAAACAAAGTCAGTAAGAAGAGCCAGTCTTCTTATCCTTAAGTCGGCATTGTGCCTTTTGTATTTAATTCCGATGCAATTTCTGTGTTTCATCGTCAATAAAAATGTCCATGGGTTACAGTAATCCTGGAGTGAAGCATCGGAATCTATAACTAGTGTCAATGGAATGGTTCAAAACATAGACTGTAGGAAGAGTCAGTCTTCTTGTACTTAAGTCGGCACTGTGCGTTTGTATTTAATTCCGATGCAACTTCTGTGCTTCATCGTCAATAGGACGGTCCATGCGATACAGTAAACCTGAAGTGAAGGATCGGAATCTATAACTAGTGTCACAGGAATGGTTCAAAACAAAGTCAGTAAGAGGAGCCAGTCTTCTTATCCTTAAGTCGGCATTGTGCCTTTTGTATTTAATTCCGATGCAATTTCTGTGTTTCATCGTCAATAAAAAGGTCCATGGGATACAGTAAACCTGGAGTGTAGCATCGGAGTCTATAACTAGTGTCACAGGAATGGTTCAAAACATAGACAGTAAGAAGAGTCAGTTTTCTTGTACTTAAGTCGGCATTCTTCCTTTTGTTTTTAATTCCGATGCAATTTCTGTGTTTCATCGTCAATAAGAGGGTCCAAGGGGTTACAGTAAACCTGGAGTGAAGCATCGGAATCTATAACTAGTGTCACAGGAACGGTTCAAACATAGTCAGTAGGAAGAGTTGGTCTTCATGTACTTATGTCGGCATTGTGCCTTTTGTATTTCATTCCGATGCAAATTCTGTGTTTCATCGTCAATAAGAAGGTCCAAGGGATACAGGAAACCTGAAGTGAAGCATCGTAATCTATAACTAGTGATACAGGAATGGTTCAAAACATAGACTGTAGGAAGAGTCAGTCTTCTTGTACTTAAGTCGGCATTGAGCCTTTTGCATTTCATTCCGATGCAGTTTCTGAGTTTCATCATCAATAAGAAGGTCCGAGGGATACAGTAAACCAGAAATGACGCATCAGAATCTATAACTAGTGTCACAGGAATGGTTCAAAACATAGACAGTAAGAAGGGTCAGTCTTCTTGTACTTAAGACGGCATTGTGCCTTTTGTATTTAATTCCGATGCAATTTCTGTGTTTCATCGTCAATAAGAAGGTCCAAGGGATACAGTAAACCTGAAGTGAAACATCGTAATCTATAACTAGTGACACAGGAATGGTTCAAAACATAGACTGTAGGAAGAGTCAGTCTTCTTGTACTTAAGTCGGCACTGTGCCTTTTGTATTTAATTCCGATGCAATTTCTGTGTTTCATCGTCAATAGGACGGTCCAAGCGATACAGTAAACCTAAAGTGATGCATCGGAATCTATAACTAGTGTCACAGGAATGGTTCAAAACAAAGTCAGTAAGAAGAGCCAGTCTTCTTATCCTTAAGTCGGCATTGTGCCTTTTGTATTTAATTCCGATGCAATTTCTGTGTTTCATCGTCAATAAGAAGGTCCAGGGTATACAGTAAACCTGAAGTGAAGCATCGGAATCTATAACTAGTGTTACAGGAATGGTCAAAACATAGTCAGTAAGAAGAGTCAGTCTTCTTGTGCTTAAGTTGGCATTGTGCCTTTTCTATTTAATTCCGATGCAATTTCTGTGTTTCATCGTCAATAACAAGGTCCGAGGGATACAGTAAACCTGGAGTGATGCATCGGAATCTATAACTGGTGTCAATGGAATGGTTCAAAACATAGACAGTAAGAAAAGCCAGTCTTCTTATCCTTAAGTCGGCATTGTGCATTTTGTTTTTAATTCCGATGCAATTTCTGTGTTTCATCGTCAATAAGAAGGTCCAGGGTATACAGTAAACCTGAAGTGAAGCATCGGAATCTATAACTAGTGTCACAGGATTGGTCAAAACATAGTCAGTAAGAAGAGTCAGTCTTCGTGTACTTACGTCGGCATTGTGCCTTTTCTGTTTAATTCCGATGCAATTTCTGTGTTTCATCGTCAAAAAGAAGACCCAAGGGATACAGTAGACCTGCAGTGAAGCATCGGAATCGATTACTAGTGTCACTGGAATGGTTCAAAATATAGACAGTAAGAAGAGTCAGTCTTCATGTACTTAAGTCGGCATTGTGCCTCTTGTATTTAATTCCGATGCAATTTCTGTGATTCATCGTCACTAAGTAGGCCCAAGGGATACAGTAACCCTGAAGTGAAGCATCGGACTCTATAACTAGTGTCACAGAAATGGTTCAAAACATAGACAGTATAAGAGTCAGTCTTCTTGTACTTAAGTCGGCATTGTGCCTTTTGTATTTAATTCCGATGCAATTTCTGTGTTTCATCGTTAATAAGAAGGTCAGAAGGATATAGTAAACCTGAAGTGAAGCATTGCAATCTATAACTAGTGTCACAGGAATGGTTCAAATCATAGTCAGTAAGAAGAGTCAGTCTTCTTGTACTTAAGTCGGCATTGAGCTTTTTGTATTTAATGCCGATGCAATTTCTGTGTTTCATCGTCAATAAGATGGTCCGAGGGATACAGTAAACCTGAAATGACGCATCGGAACCTATAACTAGTGTCACAGGAATGGTTCAAATCATAGACAGTAAGAAGGGTCAGTCTTCTTGTACTTAAGACGGCATTGTGCCTTTTGTATTTAATTCCGATGCAATTTCTGTGTTTCATCGTCAATAAGAGGGTCCAAGGGATACAGTAAACCTGACGTGAAGCATCAGAATCTATTAATAGTGTCACAGGAATGGTTCAAAACATAGACAGTAAGAAAAGTCAGTCGTCTTGTTCTTATGTCGGCATTGTGCCTTTTCTAATTAATTCCGATGCAATTTCTGTGTTTCATCGTCAATAAGAAGGTCAGAGGGATACAGTAAACCTGAAGTGAAGCATCCGAATCTATAACTAGGGTCACAGGAATGGTTCAAAACATAGACAGTAAGAAGAGTCAGTCTTCTTGCACTTAAGTCGGCATTGTGCCTTTTGTATTTAATTCTGATGCAATTTCTGTATTTCATCGTCAATAAGAAGGTCCAAGGGATACAGTAAACCTCAAGTGAAGCATCGGAATCTATAACTAGTGTCACAGGAATGGTTCAAACATAGTTAGTAGGAAGAGTTTGTCTTAATGTACTTATGTCGGCATTGTGCCTTTTGTATTTAATTCCGAAGCAATCTCTGTGTTTCATCGTCAATAAGAAGGTCCAAGGGATACAGTAAACCTGAAGTGAAGCATCGGAATCTATAACTAGTGTCACAGGGATGGTTCAAATCATAGTCAGTAAGAAGAGTCAGTCTTCTTGTACTTAAGTCGGCATTGAGCCTTTTGTATTTAATGCCGATTCAATTTCTGTGTTTCATCGCCAATAAGAAGGTCCGAGGGATACAGTAAACCTGAAATGACGCATCGGAACCTATAACTAGTGTCACAGGAATGGTTCAAAACATAGACAGTATGAAAGGTCAGTCTTCTTGTACTTACGACGGCATTGTGCCTTTTGTATTTAATTCCGATGCAATTTCTGTGTTTCATCGTCAATAAGAAGGTCCAAGGGATACAGTAAACCTGAAGTGAAACATCAGAATCTATTACTAGTGTCACAGGAATGGTTCAAAACATAGACAGTAAGAAAAGTCAGTCGTCTTGTACTTAAGTCGGCATTGTGCCTTTTCTAATTAATTCCGATGGAATTTCTGTGTTTCATCGTCAATAAGAAGGTCCGAGGGATACAGTAAACCTGAAATGACGCATCGGAATCTATAACTAGTGTCACAGGAATGGTTCAAAATATAGACACTAAGAAGGTTCAGTATTCTAGAACTTAAGACGGCATTGTGCCTTTTGTATTTAATTCCGATGCAATTTCTGTGTTTCATCGTCAATAAGAAGGTCCAAGGGATACAGTAAACCTGAAGTAAAGCATCAGAATCTATTACTAGTGTCACAGGAATGGTTCAAAGATAGACACTAAGAAAAGTCAGTCGTCTTGTACTTAATTCGGCATTGTGACTTTTCTATTTACTTCCGATGCAATTTCTGTGTTTCATCGTCAATAAGAAGGTCCAAGGGATACAGTAGACCTCAAGTGAAGCATCGGAATCTATAATTAGTGTCACAGGAATGGTTCAAACATAGACAGTGGGAGGAGTCAGTCTTCTTGTACTTAAGACGGCATTGTGCCTTTTCCATTTAATTCCGATGCAATTTCTGTGTTTCATCGTCAATAAGAAAGTCCAAGGGATACAGTAAACCTCAAGTGAAGCATCGGAATCTATAATTAGTGTCACAGGAATGGTTCAAATCATAGACAGTGGGAAGAGTCAGTCTTCTTGTACTTAAGTCGGCATTGTGCCTTTTCTATATAATTCCGAAGCAATTTCTGTGTTTCATCGTCAAAAAGAAGGTCAGAGGGATACAGTAAACCTGAAGTGAAGCATCGGAATCTATAACTAGTGTCACAGGAATGGTTCAAATCATAGTCAGTAAGAGGAGTCAGTCTTTCTGTACTTATGTCGGCATTGTGCCTTTTGTGTTTCATTCCGATGCAATTTCTGTATTTCATCATAAATAAGAAGGTCCAAGGGATACAGTAAACCTGAAGTGAAGCATCGTAATCTATAACTAGTGTTACAGGAATGGTTCAAAACATAGACAGTAAGAAGAGTCAGCCTTCTTGTACTTAAGTCGGCATTCTTCCTTTTGTATTTAATTCCGATGCAATTTCTGTGTTTCATTGTCAATAAGAAGGTCAGAGGGATACAGTAAACCTGAAGTGAAGCATCGGAATCTACAGCTAGTGTCACAGGAATGGTTCAAAATATAGTCAGTAATAAGAGTCAGTCTTCTTATCCTTAAGTCGGCATTGTGCCTTTTGTATTTAATTCCGATGCAATTTCTGTGTTTCATCGTCAATAAGAAGGTCAGAGGGGTACATCAATCCTGAGGTGTAGCATCGGATTCTAAAACTAGTGTCTCAGGAATTGTTCAAAACATGGACAGTAGGAAGAGTCAGTCTTCTTGTACTTAAGTCGGCATTCTGCCTTATGTATTTAATTCCGAGGCAATTTCTGTGTTTCATCGTCAATAAGCAGGTCCAAGGGATACTGTAAACCTGAAGTGAAGCATCGGAATCTATAACTAGTGTCACAGGAATGGTTCAAATCATAGACAGTAGGAAGAGTCAGTCTTCTTGTACTTAAGTCGGCATTGTGCCTTTCTATTTAATTCCGATGCAATTTCTGTGTTTCATCGTCAATAAGAAGGTCAGAGGGATACAGCAAACTTGAAGTGAAGCATCGGAATCCAAAACTAGTGTCACAGGCCTGGTTGAAAACATAGACAGTAAGAAGAGTCAGACTTCTTGTACTTAAGTCGGCATTGTACCTTTTGCATTTAATTCCGATGCAATTTCTGTGTCTCATCGTCAATAAGAAGGTCCAAGGGATACAGTAAACCTCAAGTGAAGCATCGGAATCTATAACTAGTGTCACAGGAATGGTTCAAAACATCGTCAGTAGGAAGAGTCAGTCTTCTTGGAGTTAAGTCGGCATTGTGCCTTTTGTATTGAATTCCGGTGCAATTTCTGTGTTTCATCGTCAATAAGCTGGTCCAAGGGATACAGTAAACCTGGAGTGAAGCATCGGATCCTATAACTAGTGTCACAGCAATGGTTCAAAGCATAGACAGTAAAATGAGTCACTCTTCTTGTGCTTAAGTCGACATTGTGCCATTTCTATTTAATTCCGATGCAATATCTGTGTTTCATCGTCAATAAGAAGGTCAGAGGGACACAATAAACCTGAAGTGAAGCATCGGAATCTATAACTATTGTCACAGGAATGGT
Source organism: Schistocerca piceifrons (assembly GCF_021461385.2). Classification (NCBI taxonomy): domain Eukaryota; kingdom Metazoa; phylum Arthropoda; class Insecta; order Orthoptera; family Acrididae; genus Schistocerca; species Schistocerca piceifrons. The sequence goes on along the minus strand of NW_025727435.1, from coordinate 436,443 downwards.
TCATAACATAGTAAGTAATAAGCGTCAGTCTTCTTGTACTTAAGTCGGCATTGTACCTTTTCTATCTAATTCCGATGCGATTTCTGTGTTTCATCGTCAATAACAAGGTCCAAGGGATACAGTAAACCTGGAGTGAAGCATCGGAATCTATAACTAGTGTCACAGGGACGGTTCGAAACATAGACAGTAAGATGTGTCAGTAATCTTGTACTTAAGTCGGCGTTGTGTTTTTGTATTTATTTCCGATGCAATTTCTGTGTTTCATCGTCACTAAGAAGTTCAGAGGGATACAGTAATCCTGAAGTTAAGCATCGGAATCTATAACTAGTGTCACAGGAATGGTTCAAACATAGTCAGTAGGAAGAGTTGGCCTTCATGTACTTATGTCGGCATTGTGCCTTTTTTTATTTAATTCCGATGCAATTTCTGTGTTTCATCGTCAATAAGAAGGCTCAAGGGATCCAGTAAACCTGAGGTGAAGCATCGTAATCTATAACTAGTGTCACAGGAATGGTTCAAAACATAGACAGTAAGAAGAGTCAGCCTTCTTGTACTTAAGTCGGCATTCTTCCTTTTGTATTTAATTCCGATGCAATTTCTGTGTTTCATTGTCAATAAGAAGGTCAGAGGGATACAGTAAACCTAAAGTGAAGCATCGGAATCTACAGCTAGTGTCACAGGAATGGTTCAAAATATAGTCGGTAATAAGAGTCAGTCTTCTTGTTCTTAAGTCGGCGTTGTGCCTTTTGTATTTAATTCCGATGCAATTTCTGTGTTTCATCGTCAATAAGAAGGTCCAAGGGATACAGTAAACCTGGAGTGAAGCATCGGAATCTATAACTAGTGTCACAGGAGTGGTTCAAAACATAGACAGTAAGAAGAGTCAGACTTCTTGTACTTAAGTCGGCATTGTACCTTTTGCATTTAATTCCGTTGCAATTTCTGTGTCTCATCGTCAATAAGAAGGTCCAAGGGATACAGTAAACCTCAAGTGAAGCATCGGAATCTATAACTAGTGTCACAGGAATGGTTCAAAGCATCGTCAGTAGGAAGAGTCGGTCATCATGTACTTAAGTCGGCATTGTGCCTTTTCTATTTACTACCGATGCAATTTCTGTGTTTCATCGTCAATAAGAAGGTCCAAGGGATACAGTAGACCTCAAGTGAAGCATCGGAATCTATAACTAGTGTCACAGGAATGGTTCAAATCATAGTCAGTAAGAGGAGTCAGTCTTTTTGTACTTATGTCGGCATTTTGCCTTTTGTTTTTCATTCCGATGCAATTTCTGTATTTCATCGTAAATAAGAAGGTACAAGGGATACAGTAAACCTGAAGTGAAGCATCGTAATCTATAACTAGTGTCACAGGAATGGTTCAAAACATAGACAGTAAGAAGAGACAGCCTTCTTCTACTTAAGTCGGCATTCTTCCTTTTGTATTAATTCCGATGCAATTTCTGTGTTTCATTGTCAATAAGAAGGTCAGAGGGATACAGTAAACCTGAAGTGAAACATCGGAATCTACAGCTAGTGTCACAGAAATGGTTCAAAATATAGTCAGTAATAAGAGTCAGTCTTCTTATACTTAAGTCGGCATTGTGCATTTTGTATTTAATTCCGATGCAATTTCTGTGTTTCATCGTCAATAAGAAGGTCCAGGGGATACAGTAAACCTGGAGTGTCGCATCGGAGTCTATAACTAGTGTCACAGGAATGGTTCAAAACATAGAGAGTGGGAAGAGCCAGTCTTCTTGTACTTAAGCCGGCGTTGTGCCTTTTGTATTTAATTCCGATGCAATTTCTGTGATTCATCGTCAATAAGAAGGTCCAAGGGATACAGTAAATCTGGAGTGAAGCATCGGAATCTATAACTAGTGTCACAGGAACGGTTCAAACATAGTCAGTAGGAAGAGTTGGTCTTCATGTACTTATGTCGGCATTGTGCCTTTTTTTATTTAATTCCGATGCAATTTCTGTGTTTCATCGTCAATATGAAGGTCCAAGGGATCCAGTAAACCTGATGTGAAGCATCGTAATCTATAACTAGTGACACAGGAATGGTTCAAAACATAGACTGTAGGAAGAGGCAGTCTTCTTGTACTTAAGTCGACACTGTGCCTTTTGTATTTAATTTCGACGCAATTTCTGTGGTTCATCGTCAATAGGACGGTCAAAGCGATACAGTAAACCTGAAGTGAAGCATCGGAATGTATAACTAGTATCACAGGAATGGTTCAAAACAAAGTCAGTAAGAAGAGCCAGTCTTCTTATCCTTAAGTCGGCATTGTACCTTTTGTATTTAATTCCGATGCAATTTCTGTGTTTCATCGTCAATAAGAAGGTCCATGGGATACAGTAAACCTGGAGTGTAGCATCGGAGTCTTAAACTAGTGTCACAGGAATGGTTCAAATCATAGACTGTAAGAAGAGTCAGTCTTCGTGTACTTAAGTCGGCATTTTGCCTTTTGTATTTAATTCCGATGCAATCTCTGTGTTTCATCGTCAATAAGAAGGTCCAGGGGATACAGTAAACCTGAAGTGAAGCATCGGAATCTACAACTAGTGTCACAGGAATGGTTCAAAACATAGACAGTAAGAAGAGTCAGCCTTCTTGTACTTAAGTCGGCATTCTTCCTTTTGTATTTAATTCCGATGCAATTTCTGTGTTTCATTGTCAATAAGAAGGTCAGAGGGATACAATAATCGTGAAGTGAAGTATCGGAATCTACAGCTAGTGTCACAGGAATGGTTCAAAATATAGTCAGTAATAAGACTCAGTCTTCTTGTCCTTAAGTCGGCGTTGTGCCTTTTGTATTTAATTCCGATGCAATTTCTGTGTTTCATCGTCAATTAGAAGGTCCAAGGGATACAGTAAACCTTGAGTGAAGCATCGGAATCTATAACTATGGTCACAGGAGTGGTTCAAAACATAGACAGTAAGAAGAGTCAGACTTCTTGTACTTAAGTCGGCATTGTACCTTTTGCATTTAATTCCGATGCAATTTCTGTGTCTCATCGTCAATAAGAAGGTCCAAGGGATACAGTAAACCTGGAGTGAAGCATTGGAATCTATAACTATTGTCACAGGAATGGTTCAAAACATAGTAAGTAATAAGCGTCAGTCTTCTTGTACTTAAGTCGGCATTGTACCTTTTCTATCTAATTCCGATGCGATTTCTATGTTTCATCGTCAATAACAAGGTCCAAGGGATACAGTAAACCTCAAGTGAAGCATCGGAATCTATAACTAGTGTCACAGGAATGGTTCAAAACATCGTCAGTAGGAAGAGTCAGTCTTCTTGTAGTTAAGTCGGCATTGTGCCTTTTGTATTGAATTCCGGTGCAATTTCTGTGTTTCATCGTCAATAAGCTGGTCCAAGGGATACAGTAAACCTGGAGTGAAGCATCGGATCCTATAACTAGTGTCACAGGAATGGTTCAAAGCATAGACAGTAAAATGAGTCAGTCTTCTTGTACTTAAGTCGACATTGTGCCATTTCTATTTAATTCCGATGCAATATCTGTGTTTCATCGTCAATAAGAAGGTCAGAGGGACACAATAAACCTGAAGTGAAGCATCGGAATCTATAACTATTGTCACAGGAATGGTTCAAAACATAGTAAGTAATAAGCGTCAGTCTTCTTGTACTTAAGTCGGCATTGTACCTTTTCTATCTAATTCCGATGCGATTTCTATGTTTCATCGTCAATAACAAGGTCCAAGGGATACAGTAAAGCTGGAGTGAAGCATCGGAATCTATAACTAGTGTCAATGCAATGGTTCAAAACATAGACAGTAAGAAAAGTCAGTCTTCTTGTACTTAAGTCGGCATTGTGCCTTTTGTATTTAATTCCGATGCAATTTCTGTGTTTCTTCGTCAATAAAAAGGTCAGAGGGATACAGTAAACCTGAAGTGAAGCATCGGAATCTATAACTAGTGTCACAGGAATGGTTCAAATCATAGACTGTAAGAAGAGTCAGTCTTCGTGTACTTAAGTCGACATTTTGCCTTTTGTATTTAATTCCGATGCAATCTCTGTGTTTCATCGTCAATAAGAAGGTCCAGGGGATACAGTAAACCTGAAGTGAAGCATCGGAATCTATAACTAGTGTCACAGGAATGGTTCAAAACATAGACAGTAAGAAGAGTCAGCCTTCTTAACCTTAAGTCGGCATTCTTCCTTTTGTATTTAATTCCGATGCAATTTCTGTGTTTCATTGTCAATAAGAAGGTCAGAGGTATACAGTAAACCTGAAGTGAAGCATCGGAAACTACAGCTAGTGTCACAGGAATGGTTCAAAATATAGTCAGTAATAAGAGTCAGTCTTCTTGTTCTTAAGTCGGCGTTGTGCCTTTTGTATTTAATTCCGATTCAATTTCTGAGTTTCATCGTCAATAAGCAGGTCCAAGGGATACAGTAAACCTGGAGTGAAGCATTGGAATCTATAACTAGTGTCACAGGAATGGTTCAAAACATAGACAGTAAGAAGAGTCAGTCTTCTTGTACTTAAGTCGACATTGTGCCTTTTCTATTTGATTCCGATGCAATTTCTGTGTTTCATCGTCGATAAGAAGGTCAGAGGGTTACAGCAAACCTGAGGTGTAGCATCGGATTCTAAAACTAGTGTCACAGGAATTGTTCAAAACATGGACAGTAGGAAGAGTCAGTCTTCTTGTACTTAAGTCGGCATTCTGCCTTATGTATTTAATTCCGAGGCAATTTCTGTGTTTCATCGTCAATAAGCAGGTCCAAGGGATACTGTAAACCTGAAGTGAAGCATCGGAATCTATAACTAGTGTCACAGGAATGGTTCAAAACATAGACAGTAAGAAGAGTCAGCCTTCTTAACCTTAAGTCGGCATTCTTCCTTTTGTATTTAATTCCGATGCAATTTCTGTGTTTCATTGTCAATAAGAAGGTCAGAGGTATACAGTAAACCTGAAGTGAAGCATCGGAAACTACAGCTAGTGTCACAGGAATGGTTCAAAATATAGTCAGTAATAAGAGTCAGTCTTCTTGTTCTTAAGTCGGCGTTGTGCCTTTTGTATTTAATTCCGATGCGATTTCTATGTTTCATCGTCAATAACAAGGTCCAAGGGATACAGTAAACCTGGAGTGAAGCATCGGAATCTATAACTAGTGTCAATGCAATGGTTCAAAACATAGACAGTAAGAAAAGTCAGTCTTCTTGTACTTAAGTCGTCATTGTGCCTTTTGTATTTAATTCCGATGCAATTTCTGTGTTTCTTCGTCAATAAGAAGGTCAGAGGGATACAGTAAACCTGAAGTGAAGCATCGGAATCTATAGTTTATGTCACAGGAATGGTTCAAATCATAGTCAGTATGAAGAGTCAATCTTTTTGTCCTTAAGTCGGCATTTTGCCTTTTGTATTTAATTCCGATGCAATTTCTGTATTTCATCGTCAATAAGAAGGTCCAAGTGATACAGTAAACCTGGAGTGAAGCATCGGAATCTATAACTAGTGTCACAGGGACGGTTCGAAACATAGACAGTAAGATGTGTCAGTATTCTTGTACTTAAGTCGGCGTTGTGCTTTTTGTATTTATTTCCGATGCAATTTCTGTGTTTCATCGTCAATAAGACGGTCAGAGGGATACAGTAAACCTGAAGTGAAGCATCGGAATCTATAACTAGTGTCACAGGAATGGTTCAAAGCATAGAGAGTAAGAAGAGTCCGTCTTCTTGTACTTAAGTCGGCATTGTGTCTTTTGTATTTAATTCCGATGCAATTTCTGTGTTTCATCGTCAATAAGAAGGTCCAAGGGATACAGTAAACCTGAAGTGAAGCATCGGAATCTACAACTAGTGTCTCAGGAATGGTTCAAAACATAGACAGTAAGTAGAGTCAGTCTTCTTGTACTTAACACGGCATGTGATTTTTCTATTTAATTCCGATGCAATTTCTGTGTTTCATCGTCAATAACAAGGTCAGAGGGATACAGTAAACCTGAGGTGAAGCATCGGATTCTATAACTAGTGTCACAGGAATGGTTCAAAACATAGTCAGTAAGAAGAGTCAGTCTACTAGTACTTAAGTTTGCATTGTGCCTTTCGTATTTAATTCCGATGCAATTTCTGTGTTTCACCGCAATAAGAAGGTCAGAGGGATAGAGTAAACCTGAAGTGAAGCATCGGAATCTATAACTAGTGTCTCAGGAATTGTTCAAAACATAGTCAGGAGGAAGAGTCAGTCTTCTTGTCCATAAGTCGGCATTGCGTCTTTTGTATTTAATTCCGATGCAATTTCTGTGTTTCATCGGCAATAAGGTCAGAGGGATACAGTAAACCTGAAGTGAAGAATCGGAATCCATAACTAGTGTCACAGGAATGGTTCAAAACATTGACAGTAGGAAGAGGCAGTCTTCTTGTACTTAAGTCGGCACTGTGCCTTTTGTATTTAAATCCGATGCAATTTCTGTGTTTCATCCTCAATAAGAAGGTCCAAGGTATACAGTAAACCTGAAGTGAAGCATCGGAATCTATAACTAGTGTCACAGGAATGGTTCAAAGCATAGTCAGTAAGAAGAGTCAGTCTTCTTGTACTTTAGTCAGCATTGTGCCTTTTCTATTTCATTCCGATGCAATTTCTGTGTATCATCGTCAATAAGAAGGTCCAAGAGATACAGTAAACCTGGAGTGAAGCATCGGAATCTATAACTAGTGTCACAGGAATGGTTCAAAACATAGACAGTTAGAAGAGTCAGTCTTCTTGTACTTAAGTCGACATTGTGCCTTTTCTATTTAATTCCGATGCAAGTTCTTTGTTTCATCGTCAATAAGAAGGTCAGAGGGATACAATAAACCTGAAGTGAAGCATCGGAATCTATAACTAGTCTCACAGGAATGGTTCAAAACATAGAAAGTAAGTCGAGTCAGTCTTCGTGTACTTAAGTCTTCATTTCGCCTTTTGTATTTAATTCCGATGCAATTTCTGTGCTTCAACGTCAATAAGAAGGTCCAAGGGATACAGTAAACCTGAAGTGAATCATCGGAACCTATAACTAGTGTCACAGGAATGGTTCAAAACATAGTCAGTAAGAAGAGTCAGTCTTCTTGTACTTAAGTCTTAATTTTGCCTTTTCTATTTAATTCCGATGCAATTTCTGTGTTTCATCGTCAATAAGTAGGTCCAAGGGATACAGTAAACCTGACGTGATGCATCGGAATCTACAACTAGTGTCACAGGAATGGTTCAAAACATAGACAGTTAGAAGAGTCAGTCTTCTTGTACTTAAGTCGGCATTGTGCCATTTCTATTTAATCCCGATGCAATTTCTTGTTTCATCGTCAATAAGAAGGTCAGAGGGATAGAGTAAACCTGAAGAGAAGCATCGGTATCTATAACTAGTGTCACAGGAATGGTTCAAAGCATAGAGAGTAAGAAGAGTCAGTCTTCTTGTACTTAAGTCGGCATTGTGTCTTTTGTATTTAATTCCGATGCAATTTCTGTGATTCATCGTCAATTCGAAGGCCCAAGGTATACAGTAAACCTGAAGTGAAGCATCGGAATCTATAACTAGTGTCACAGGAATGGTTCAAATCATAGTCAGTAAGAAGAGTCAGTCTTCTTGTACTTATGTCGGCATTGTGCCTTTTGTATTGACTTCCGATGCAATTTCTGTGTTTCATCGTCAATAAGTAGGTCCAATTGATACAGTAAACCTGAAGTGAAGCATCGGAATCTATAACTGGTGTCACACGAATGGTTCAAGGCATAGACAGTTGGAAGAGTAAGAGTTCTAGTTCTTAAGTGGGCATTGTGCCTTTTCAATTTAATTCCGATGCAATTTCTATGTTTCATCGTCAATAAGACGGTTAGAGGGATACAGTAAACCTGAAGTGAAGCATCGAATCTATAACTAGTGTCACAGGAATGGTTCAAAGCATAGAGAGTAAGAAGAGTCAGCCTTCTTGTACCTAAGTCGGCATTGTGTCTTTTGTATTTAATTCCGATGCAATTTCTGTAATTCATCGTCAATAAGAAGGTCCAAGGGATACAGCAAACCTGAAGTGAAGCATCGGAATCTACAACTAGTGTCACAGGAATGGTTCAAAACATAGATAGTAAGAAGAGTCAGTCTTCTTGTACTTAAGTCGGCATTGGGCCTATTCTATTTAATTCCGATGCAATTTTTGTGTTTCATCGTCAATAAGAAAGTCAGAGGGATACAGTAAACCTGAAGTGAATCATCGGAACCTATAACTAGTGTCACAGGAATGGTTCAAAACATAGTCAGTAAGAAGAGTCAGTCTTCTTGTACTTAAGTCGGCAATGTGCCTTTTGTATTTAATTCCGATGCAATTTCTGTGTTTCATCGTCAGTAAGAAGGTCCAAGGGATACAGTAAACCTGGAGCGAAGCATCGGAATCTATAACTATTTTCACAGGAATGGTTCAAACATAGTCACTAAGAACAGTCAGTCTTCTTGTCCTTAAGTCGGCATTGTGCCTTTTGTATTTAAATCCGATGCAATTTCTGTGTTTCATCATCAATAAGAAGGTCCAAGATATACAGTAAACCTGAAGTGAAGCATCGGAATCTATAACAAGTATCACAAGAATGGTTTAAAACATAGTCAGTAAGAAGAGTCAGTCTTCTTGTATTTAAGTCGGCACTGTGCCTTTTGTATTTAATTCCGATGCAATTTCTGTGTTTCATCGTCAATAAGAAGGTCCAAGGTATACGATAAACCTGAAGTGAAACATCGGAATCTATAACTAGTGTCACAGGAATGGTTCGAACATAGTCAGTAAGAAGAGTCAGTCTTCTTGTACTTAAGTTGGCATTGTGCCTTTTCTATTTAATTCCGAAGCAATTTCTGTGTTTCGTCGCCAATAAGAAGGTGCAAAGGATACAGTAAACCTGGAGTTAAGCATCGGAATCTGTAAGTAATGTCACAGGAATGGTTCAAAGCATAGACAATAAGAAGAGTCAGTCTTCTTATTATTAAGTCGGCATTGTGCCTTTTGTATTTAATTCTGATGCAATTTCTGGGCTTCATCGTCAATAAGAAGGTCCAAGGGATACAGTGAACCAGAAGTGAAGCGTCGGAATGTACAACTAGTGTCACAGAAATGGTTCAAAACATAGTCAGTAAGAAGAGTCAGTCTACTAGTACTTAAGTTTGCATTGTGCCTTTCGTATTTAATTCCGATGCAATTTCTGTGTTTCACCGCAATAAGAAGGTCAGAGGGATACAGTAAACCTGAAGTGAAGCATCGGAATCTATAACTAGTGTCTCAGGAATATTTCAAAACATAGTCAGTAAGAAGATTCAGTCTTCTTGTCCATAAGTCGGCATTGCGCCTTTTGTATTTAATTCCGATGCAATTTCTGTGTTTCATCGGCAATAAGGTCAGAGGGATAAAGTAAACCTGAAGTGAAGAATCGGAATCTATAACTAGTGTCACAGGAATGGTTCAAAACATAGACAGTAAGACGAGTCAGTCTTCGTGTACTTAAGTCTTCATTTCGCCTTTTGTATTTAATTCCGATGCAATTTCTGTGCTTCATCGTCAATAAGAAGGTCCAAGGGATACAGTAAACCTGAAGTGAATCATCGGAACCTATAACTAGTGTCACACGAATGGTTCAAAACATAGTCAGTTAGAAGAGTCAGTCTTCTTGTACTTAAGTCTTAATTGTGCTTTTTCTATTTAATTCCGATGCAATTTCTGTGTTTCATCGTCAATAAGAAGGTCCAAGGGATACAGTAAACCTGACGTGATGCATCGGAATCTACAACTAGTGTCACAGGAATGGTTCAAAACATAGACAGTTAGAAGAGTCAGTCTTCTTGTACTTAAGTCGGCATTGTGCCATTTCTATTTAATCCCGATGCAATTTCTTGTTTCATCGTCAATAAGAAGGTCAGAGGGATAGAGTAAACCTGAAGAGAAGCATCGGTATCTATAACTAGTGTCACAGGAATGGTTCAAAGCATAGAGAGTAAGAAGAGTCAGTCTTCTTGTACTTAAGTCGGCATTGTGTCTTTTGTATTTAATTCCGATGCAATTTCTGTGATTCATCGTCAATTCGAAGGCCCAAGGTATACAGTAAACCTGAAGTGAAGCATCGGAATCTATAACTAGTGTCACAGGAATGGTTCAAATCATAGTCAGTAAGAAGAGTCAGTCTTCTTGTACTTATGTCGGCATTGTGCCTTTTGTATTGACTTCCGATGCAATTTCTGTGTTTCATCGTCAATAAGTAGGTCCAATTGATACAGTAAACCTGAAGTGAAGCATCGGAATCTATAACTGGTGTCACACGAATGGTTCAAGGCATAGACAGTTGGAAGAGTAAGAGTTCTAGTTCTTAAGTGGGCATTGTGCCTTTTCAATTTAATTCCGATGCAATTTCTATGTTTCATCGTCAATAAGACGGTTAGAGGGATACAGTAAACCTGAAGTGAAGCATCGAATCTATAACTAGTGTCACAGGAATGGTTCAAAGCATAGAGAGTAAGAAGAGTCAGCCTTCTTGTACTTAAGTCGGCATTGTGTCTTTTGTATTTAATTCCGATGCAATTTCTGTAATTCATCGTCAATAAGAAGGTCCAAGGGATACAGCAAACCTGAAGTGAAGCATCGGAATCTACAACTAGTGTCACAGGAATGGTTCAAAACATAGATAGTAAGAAGAGTCAGTCTTCTTGTCCTTAAGTCGGCATTGGGCCTATTCTATTTAATTCCGATGCAATTTTTGTGTTTCATCGTCAATAAGAAAGTCAGAGGGATACAGTAAACCTGAAGTGAATCATCGGAACCTATAACTAGTGTCACAGGAATGGTTCAAAACATAGTCAGTAAGAAGAGTCAGTCTTCTTGTACTTAAGTCGGCAATGTGCCTTTTGTATTTAATTCCGATGCAATTTCTGTGTTTCATCGTCAGTAAGAAGGTCCAAGGGATACAGTAAACCTGGAGCGAAGCATCGGAATCTATAACTATTTTCACAGGAATGGTTCAAACATAGTCACTAAGAACAGTCAGTCTTCTTGTCCTTAAGTCGGCATTGTGCCTTTTGTATTTAAATCCGATGCAATTTCTGTGTTTCATCATCAATAAGAAGGTCCAAGATATACAGTAAACCTGAAGTGAAGCATCGGAATCTATAACAAGTATCACAAGAATGGTTCAAAACATAGTCAGTAAGAAGAGTCAGTCTTCTTGTATTTAAGTCGGCACTGTGCCTTTTGTATTTAATTCCGATGCAATTTCTGTGTTTCATCGTCAATAAGAAGGTCCAAGGTATACGATAAACCTGAAGTGAAACATCGGAATCTATAACTAGTGTCACAGGAATGGTTCGAACATAGTCAGTAAGAAGAGTCAGTCTTCTTGTACTTAAGTTGGCATTGTGCCTTTTCTATTTAATTCCGAAGCAATTTCTGTGTTTCGTCGCCAATAAGAAGGTGCAAAGGATACAGTAAACCTGGAGTTAAGCATCGGAATCTGTAAGTAATGTCACAGGAATGGTTCAAAGCATAGACAATAAGAAGAGTCAGTCTTCTTATTCTTAAGTCGGCATTGTGCCTTTTGTATTTAATTCTGATGCAATTTCTGGGCTTCATCGTCAATAAGAAGGTCCAAGGGATACAGTGAACCAGAAGTGAAGCGTCGGAATGTACAACTAGTGTCACAGAAATGGATCAAAACATAGTCAGTAAGAAGAGTCAGTCTACTAGTACTTAAGTTTGCATTGTGCCTTTCGTATTTAATTCCGATGCAATTTCTGTGTTTCACCGCAATAAGAAGGTCAGAGGGATACAGTAAACCTGAAGTGAAGCATCGGAATCTATAACTAGTGTCTCAGGAATATTTCAAAACATAGTCAGTAAGAAGATTCAGTCTTCTTGTCCATAAGTCGGCATTGCGCCTTTTGTATTTAATTCCGATGCAATTTCTGTGTTTCATCGGCAATAAGGTCAGAGGGATAAAGTAAACCTGAAGTGAAGAATCGGAATCTATAACTAGTGTCACAGGAATGGTTCAAAACATAGACAGTAAGACGAGTCAGTCTTCGTGTACTTAAGTCTTCATTTCGCCTTTTGTATTTAATTCCGATGCAATTTCTGTGCTTCATCGTCAGTAAGAAGGTCCAAGGGATACAGTAAACCTGAAGTGAATCATCGGAACCTATAACTAGTGTCACACGAATGGTTCAAAACATAGTCAGTTAGAAGAGTCAGTCTTCTTGTACTTAAGTCTTAATTGTGCTTTTTCTATTTAATTCCGATGCAATTTCTGTGTTTCATCGTCAATAAGAAGGTCCAAGGGATACAGTAAACCTGACGTGATGCATCGGAATCTACAACTAGTGTCACAGGAATGGTTCAAAACATACACAGTTAGAAGAGTCAGTCTTCTTGTACTTAAGTCGGCATTGTGCCATTTCTATTTAATCCCGATGCAATTTCTTGCTTCATCGTCAATAAGAAGGTCAGAGGGATAGAGTAAACCTGAAGAGAATCATCGGTATCTATAACTAGTGTCACAGGAATGGTTCAAAGCATAGAGAGTAAGAAGAGTCAGCCTTCTTGTACTTAAGTCGGCATTGTGTCTTTTGTATTTAATTCCGATGCAATTTCTGTGTTTCATCGTCAATAAGAAGGTCCAAGGGATACAGCAAACCTGAAGTGAAGCATCGGAATCTACAACTAGTGTCACAGGAATGGTTCAAAACATAGATACTAAGAAGAGTCAGTCTTCTTGTACTTAAGTCGGCATTGTGCCTATTCTATTTAATACCGATGCAATTTCTGTGTTTCATCGTCAATAAGAAGGTCAGAGGGATAGAGAAAACCTGGAGTGTAGCATCGGAATCTATAACTAGTGTCACAGGAATGGTTCAAAACATAGACAGTAAGACGAGTCAGTCTTCGTGTACTTAAGTCTTCATTTCGCCTTTTGTATTTAATTCCGATGCAATTTCTGTACTTCATCGTCAATAAGAAGGTCCAAGGGATACAGTCAACCTGAACTGAATCATCGTAACCTATAACTAGTGTCACAGGAATGGTTCAGAACATAGTCAGTAAGAAGAGTCAGTCTTCTTGTACTTAAGTCGGCATTGTGCCTTTTCTATTTAATTCCGATACAATTTCTGTGTTTCATCGTCAATAAGAAGATCCAAGGGATACAGTAAACCTGAAGTGATGCATCGGAATCTACGACTAGTGTCACAGGAATGGTTCAAAACATAGACAGTTAGAAGAGTCAGTCTTAATGTACTTAAGTCGGCATTGTGCCATTTCTATTTAATTCCGATGCAATTTCTGTGTTTCAGTGTCAATAAGAAGGCCAGAGTGATAGAATAAACCTGAAAAGAAGCATCGGAATCTGTAACTAGTGTCACAGGCATGGTTCAAACATAGTCAGTAAGAAGAGTAAGTCTTCTTGTACTTAAGTTGGCATTGTGCCTTTCGTATTTAATTCCGATGCAATTTCTGTGCTTTACCGGCAATAAGAAGGTCAGAGGGATACAGTAAACCTGTAGTGAAACATCGGAATCTATAACTAGTGTCACAGGAATGGTTAAAACGTAGACAGTAAGAAGAGTCAGTCTTCATGTACTTAAGTCGGCATTGTGCCTTTCGTATTTAATTCCGATGCAATTTCTGTGTTTCATCGTCAATAGGAAGGTCAGAGGGATACAGTAAACCTGAAATGAAGCATCGGAATCTATAACTAGTGTCACAGGAATGGTTCAAAACATAGTCAGTAAGAAGAGTCAGTCTTCTTGTCCTTAAGTCAGCATTGTGCCTCTTGTATTTAATTCCGATGCAATTTCTGTGTTTTAATGTCAATACGAAGGTCCAAGGGATACAGTAACCCTGGAGTGAAGCATCGGAATCTATAACTATTTTCACAGGAATGGTTCAAACATAGTCACTAAGAACAGTCAGTCTTCTTGTCCTTAAGTCGGCATTGTGCCTTTTGTATTTAAATCCGATGCAATTTCTGTGTTTCATCATCAATAAGAAGGTCCAAGATATACAGTAAACCTGAAGTGAAGCATCGGAATCTATAACAAGTATCACAAGAATGGTTCAAAACATAGTCAGTAAGAAGAGTCAGTCTTCTTGTATTTAAGTCGGCACTGTGCCTTTTGTATTTAATTCCGATGCAATTTCTGTGTTTCATCGTCAATAAGAAGGTCCAAGGTATACGATAAACCTGAAGTGAAACATCGGAATCTATAACTAGTGTCACAGGAATGGTTCGAACATAGTCAGTAAGAAGAGTCAGTCTTCTTGTACTTAAGTTGGCATTGTGCCTTTTCTATTTAATTCCGAAGCAATTTCTGTGTTTCGTCGCCAATAAGAAGGTGCAAAGGATACAGTAAACCTGGAGTTAAGCATCGGAATCTGTAAGTAATGTCACAGGAATGGTTCAAAGCATAGACAATAAGAAGAGTCAGTCTTCTTATTCTTAAGTCGGCATTGTGCCTTTTGTATTTAATTCTGATGCAATTTCTGGGCTTCATCGTCAATAAGAAGGTCCAAGGGATACAGTGAACCAGAAGTGAAGCGTCGGAATGTACAACTAGTGTCACAGAAATGGATCAAAACATAGTCAGTAAGAAGAGTCAGTCTACTAGTACTTAAGTTTGCATTGTGCCTTTCGTATTTAATTCCGATGCAATTTCTGTGTTTCACCGCAATAAGAAGGTCAGAGGGATACAGTAAACCTGAAGTGAAGCATCGGAATCTATAACTAGTGTCTCAGGAATATTTCAAAACATAGTCAGTAAGAAGATTCAGTCTTCTTGTCCATAAGTCGGCATTGCGCCTTTTGTATTTAATTCCGATGCAATTTCTGTGTTTCATCGGCAATAAGGTCAGAGGGATAAAGTAAACCTGAAGTGAAGAATCGGAATCTATAACTAGTGTCACAGGAATGGTTCAAAACATAGACAGTAAGACGAGTCAGTCTTCGTGTACTTAAGTCTTCATTTCGCCTTTTGTATTTAATTCCGATGCAATTTCTGTGCTTCATCGTCAATAAGAAGGTCCAAGGGATACAGTAAACCTGAAGTGAATCATCGGAACCTATAACTAGTGTCACACGAATGGTTCAAAACATAGTCAGTTAGAAGAGTCAGTCTTCTTGTACTTAAGTCTTAATTGTGCTTTTTCTATTTAATTCCGATGCAATTTCTGTGTTTCATCGTCAATAAGAAGGTCCAAGGGATACAGTAAACCTGACGTGATGCATCGGAATCTACAACTAGTGTCACAGGAATGGTTCAAAACATACACAGTTAGAAGAGTCAGTCTTCTTGTACTTAAGTCGGCATTGTGCCATTTCTATTTAATCCCGATGCAATTTCTTGCTTCATCGTCAATAAGAAGGTCAGAGGGATAGAGTAAACCTGAAGAGAATCATCGGTATCTATAACTAGTGTCACAGGAATGGTTCAAAGCATAGAGAGTAAGAAGAGTCAGCCTTCTTGTACTTAAGTCGGCATTGTGTCTTTTGTATTTAATTCCGATGCAATTTCTGTGTTTCATCGTCAATAAGAAGGTCCAAGGGATACAGCAAACCTGAAGTGAAGCATCGGAATCTACAACTAGTGTCACAGGAATGGTTCAAAACATAGATACTAAGAAGAGTCAGTCTTCTTGTACTTAAGTCGGCATTGTGCCTATTCTATTTAATACCGATGCAATTTCTGTGTTTCATCGTCAATAAGAAGGTCAGAGGGATAGAGAAAACCTGGAGTGTAGCATCGGAATCTATAACTAGTGTCACAGGAATGGTTCAAAACATAGACAGTAAGACGAGTCAGTCTTCGTGTACTTAAGTCTTCATTTCGCCTTTTGTATTTAATTCCGATGCAATTTCTGTACTTCATCGTCAATAAGAAGGTCCAAGGGATACAGTCAACCTGAACTGAATCATCGTAACCTATAACTAGTGTCACAGGAATGGTTCAGAACATAGTCAGTAAGAAGAGTCAGTCTTCTTGTACTTAAGTCGGCATTGTGCCTTTTCTATTTAATTCCGATACAATTTCTGTGTTTCATCGTCAATAAG
This sequence comes from Schistocerca piceifrons, assembly GCF_021461385.2. NCBI lineage: Eukaryota > Metazoa > Arthropoda > Insecta > Orthoptera > Acrididae > Schistocerca > Schistocerca piceifrons. The sequence continues at coordinate 420,376 of NW_025727435.1, read as the reverse complement.
AAGATCCAAGGGATACAGTAAACCTGAAGTGATGCATCGGAATCTACGACTAGTGTCACAGGAATGGTTCAAAACATAGACAGTTAGAAGAGTCAGTCTTAATGTACTTAAGTCGGCATTGTGCCATTTCTATTTAATTCCGATGCAATTTCTGTGTTTCAGTGTCAATAAGAAGGCCAGAGTGATAGAATAAACCTGAAAAGAAGCATCGGAATCTGTAACTAGTGTCACAGGCATGGTTCAAACATAGTCAGTAAGAAGAGTAAGTCTTCTTGTACTTAAGTTGGCATTGTGCCTTTCGTATTTAATTCCGATGCAATTTCTGTGCTTTACCGGCAATAAGAAGGTCAGAGGGATACAGTAAACCTGTAGTGAAACATCGGAATCTATAACTAGTGTCACAGGAATGGTTAAAACGTAGACAGTAAGAAGAGTCAGTCTTCATGTACTTAAGTCGGCATTGTGCCTTTCGTATTTAATTCCGATGCAATTTCTGTGTTTCATCGTCAATAGGAAGGTCAGAGGGATACAGTAAACCTGAAATGAAGCATCGGAATCTATAACTAGTGTCACAGGAATGGTTCAAAACATAGTCAGTAAGAAGAGTCAGTCTTCTTGTCCTTAAGTCAGCATTGTGCCTCTTGTATTTAATTCCGATGCAATTTCTGTGTTTTAATGTCAATACGAAGGTCCAAGGGATACAGTAACCCTGGAGTGAAGCATCGGAATCTATAACTAGTGTCACAGTAATGGTTCAAATCATAGTCAGTAAGAAGAGTCAATCTTCTTGTACTTAAGTCGGCATTGTGCCTTTTCTATTTAATTCCGATGCATTTTCTGTCTTTCATCGTCAATAAGAAGGTGCAAGGGATACAGTAAACCTGGAGTGAAGCATCCGAATCTATAACTAGTGTTACAGGAATGGTTCAAAACATAGACAGGAAGAAGAGTCAGTCTTCTTGTACTTAAGTCGACATTGTGCCTTTTCTATTTAATTCCGATGCAATTTCTGTGTTTCATCGTCAATAAGAAGGTCAGAGGGATACAATAAACCCGAAGTGAAGCATCGGAATCTATAACTAGTGTCACAGGAATGGTTCAATCATAGTCAGTAAGAACAGTCAGTCTTCTTGTTCTTAAGTCGGCATTGTGCCTTTTGTATTTAATTCCGACGCAATTTCTGTGTTTCATCGTCAATAAGATGGTCCAAGGGATGGAGTAAACCGGGAGTGTAGCATGGGAATCTATAACTAGTGTCACAGGAATGGTTCAAAGCATAGACAGTACGAAGAGTTAGTCTTCGTGTACTCATGTCGGCATTTCGCCTTTTTTATTTAATTCCGATGCAATTTCTGTGTTTCATCGTCAATAAGAAGGTCCGAGGGATACAGTCAACCTGAAGTGAAGCATTGGAATCCATAACTAGTGTCACAGGAATGGTTCAAAACATAGTCAGTAAGAAGAGTCAGTCATCTTGTACTTATGTCTTCATTGTGCCTCTTCTATTTAATTCCGATGCAATTTCTGTGTTTCATCGTCAATAAGAAGATCCAAGGGAAACAGTAAACCTGGAGTGAAGCATCGGAATCTATAACTAGTGTCAATGGAATGGTTCAAAACATAGACAGTAAGAAGAGTCAGTCTTCTTGTACTTAAGTCGGCATTGTGCCTTTTGTATTTAATTCCGATGCAATTTCTGTGTTTCATCGTCAGTAAGAAGGTCCAAGGGATACAGTAAACCTGGAGCGAAGCATCGGAATCTATAACTAGTGTCACAGGGATGGTTCAAACATAGTCACTAAGAACAGTCAGTCTTCTTGTCCTTAAGTCTTCATTGTGCCTTTTGTATTTAATTCCGATGCAATTTCTGTGTTTCATCGTCAATAAGAAGGTCCAAGGTATACGATAAACCTGAAGTGAAACATCGGAATCTATAACTAGTGTCACAGGAATGGTTCGAACATAGTCAGTAAGAAGAGTCATTCTTCATGTACTTAAGTTGGCATTGTGCCTTTTCTATTTAATTCCGATGCAATTTCTGTGTTTCGTCGCCAATAAGAAGGTGCAAAGGATACAGTAAACCTGGAGTTAAGCATCGGAATCTGTAAGTAATGTCACAGGAATGGTTCAAAGCATAGACAATAAGAAGAGTCAGTCTTCTTGTTCTTAAGTCGGCATTGTGCCTTTTGTATTTAATTCTGATGCAATTTCTGGGTTTCATCGTCAATAAGAAGGTCCAAGGGATACAGTGAACCAGAAGTGAAGCGTCGGAATGTACAACTAGTGTCACAGGAATGGTTCAAAACATAGACACTAAGAAGAGTCAGCCTTCTAGTACTTAAGGCGGCATTGTGCCTTTTCTATTTAATTCCGATGCAATGTCTGTGTTTCATCGTCAATAAGAGGTTCCAAGGGATACTGTAAACCTGGAGTGAAGCATCGGAATCTATAACTAGTGTCACAGTAATGTTTCAAAACATAGACAGTAAGAAGAGTCAGACGTCTTGTACTGAAGTCGACATTGTGCCTTTTGGATTTATTTCCGATGCAATTTCTGTGTTTCATCGTCAATAAGAATGCCCAAGGGATACAGTAAACCTGAAGTGAAGCATCGGACTCTATAACTAGTGTCACAGAAATGGTTCAAAACATAGACAGTAGAAGAGTCAGTCTTCTTGTACTTAAATCGGCATTGTGCCTTTTTTATTTAATTCCGATGCAATTTCTGTGTTTCATCGTCAATAGGAAGGTCAGAGGGAAACAGTAAACCTGAAGGGAAGCATCGGAATCTATAACTAGTGTCACAGGCATGGTTCAAACATAGTCAGTATGAAGGGTCAGTCTTCTTGTCCTTAAGTCGGGATTGTGCCTTTTGTATTTAATTCCGATGCAATTTCATTGTTTCATTGGCAATACGGTCAGAGGGATACAGTAAACCTGAAGTGAAGCATCGGAATGTATAACTAGTGTCACAGGAATGGTTCAAAACATAGACAGTAGGAAAAGTCAGTCTTCTCGTACTTATGTCGGCATTGTGCCTTTTGTATTTCATTCCGATGCAATTTCTGTGTTTCATCGGCAATACGGTCAGAGGGATTCAGTAAACCTGAAGTGAAGCATCTTAATCTATAACTAGTGTCACAGGAATGGTTCAAAACATAGACAGTAGGAAAAGTCAGTCTTCTTGTACTTATGTCGGCATTGTGCCTTTTGTATTTAATTCCGATGCAATTTCTGTGTTTCATCGTCAATAAGAAGGTCAGAGGGATACAGTAACCCTGAAGTGAAGCATCGGAATCCAAAACTAGTGTCACAGGAGTCATTCAAAACATTGACAGTAGGAAGAGTCAGTCTTCTTGTACTTAAGTCGGCATTGTGCCTTTTGTATTTAAATCCGATGCAATTTCTGTGTTTCATCGTCAATAAGAAGGTCCAAGGTATACAGTAAACCGGAAGTGAAGCATCGGAATCCATAACTAGCGTCACTGGAATGGTTCAAATTATAGACAGTAAGAGAAGTCAGTCTACTTGTACTTAAGTCGGCATTGTGCCTTTTGTAATTAATTCCGACGCAATTTCTGTGATTCATCGTCAATACGAAGGCCCAAGGGATACAGTAAACCTGAAGCATCGGACTCTGTAAATAGTGTCACAGAAAAGGTTCAAAACATAGACAGTAGGAAGAGTCAGTCTTCTTGTACTTAAGTCGGCATTGTGCCTTTTCTATTTAATTCCGATGCGATTTCTGTGCTTCATCGTCAACAAGAGGTTCCAAGGGATACTGTAAACCTGGAGTGAAGCATCGGAATCTATAACTAGTGTCACAGTAATGGTTCAAAACATAGACAGTAAGAAGAGTCAGACGTCTTGTACTTAAGACGACAATGTGCCTTTTGGCTTTATTTCCGATGCAATTTCTGTGTTTCATCGTCAATAAGAAGGTCCAAGGGATACAGTAAACCTGAAGTGAAGCATCGGAATGTGTAACTAGTGTCACTGGAATGATTCAAAACATAGACAGTAGGAAGAGTCAGTCTTCTTGTACTTATGTCGGCATTGTGCCTTTTGTATTTAATTCCGATGCAATTTCTGTGTTTCATCGGCAATACGGTCAGAGGGATTCAGTAAACCTGAAGTGAAGCATCTTAATCTATAACTAGTGTCACAGGAATGGTTCAAAACATAGACAGTAGGAAAAGTCAGTCTTCTTGTACTTATGTCGGCATTGTTTCTTTTGTATTTAATTCCGATGCAATTTCTGTGTTTTATCGTCAATAAGAAGGTCCAAGGGAAACAGTAAACCTCAAGTGAAGCATCGGAATCTATAACTAGTGTCACAGGAATGGTTCAAAACATAGTCAGTAAGAAGAGTCAGCCTTCTTGTCCTTAAGTCGGCATTGTGCCTTTTGTATTTAATTCCGATGCAATTTCTGTGTTTCTTCGGCAATACGGTCAGAGGGATACAGTAAACCTGAAGTGAAGCATCGGAATCTATAACTAGTGACGCAGGAATGGTTCAAAACATAGACAGTAGGAAGAGTCAGTCTTCTCGTACTTAAGTCGGCATTGTTCCTTTTGTATTTCATTCCGAAGCGATTTCTGTGTTTCATCGTCAATAAGAAGGTCAGAGGGATACAGTAAACCTGAAGTGATGCATCGGAATCCATAACTAGTGTCACAGGAATGATTCAAACATAGACAGTAGGAAGAGCCTGTCTTCCTTTACTTAAGTCGGCATTGTGCATTTTGTATTTATTTCCAATGCAATTTCTGTGTTTCATCGTTAATAAGAAGGTCCAAGGTATACAGTAAACCTGAAGTGAAGCATCGGAATCTATAACAAGTGTCACAGGATTGGTTCAAAACATAGTCAGTTAGTAGAGTCAGTTTTCTTGTATTTAAGTCTGCACTGTGCCTTTTGTATTTAATTCCGATGCAATTTCTGTGTTTCATCGTCAATAAGAAGGTCCAAGGTATACAGTAAACCAGAAGTCAAGTATCGGAATCTGTAACTAGTGTCACAGGAATGGTTCAAAACATAGTCAGTAAGAAGAGTCAGTCTTCTTGTACTTAAGTCAGCATTGTGCCTTTTCTAATTAATTCCGATGCAATTTCTGTGTTTCATCGTCAATAAGAAGGTCCAAGGGATACAGTAAACCTGGAGTGAAGCATCGGAATCTATAACTAGTGTCACAGGAACGGTTCAAATCATAGACAGTAAGAAGAGTCAGTCTTCTTGTACTTAAGTCGACATTGTGCCTTTTCTATTTAATTCCGATGCAATTTCTGTGTTTCATCGTCAATTAAAAGGTCAGAAGGATACAAAAAACCTGAAGTGAAGCATCGGAATCTATAACTAGTGTCACAGGAATGGTTCAAACATAGTCGGTAAGAACAGTCAGTCTTTTTGTTCTTAAGACGGCATTGAGCCTTTTGTATTTAATTCCCACGCAATTTCTGTGTTTCATCGTCTGTAAGATGGTCCAAGGGATGGAGTAAACCTGGAGTGTAGCATGGGAATCTATAACTAGTGTCACAGGAATGGTTCAAAACATAGACTGTAAGAAGAGTCAGTCTTCGTGTACTCATGTCTTCATTGTGCGTTTTGTATTTAATTCCGATGCATTTTCTGTGTTTCATCGTCAATAAGAAATTCCGAGGGATACAGTATGCCTGAAGTGAAGCATTGGAATCTATAACTAGTGTCACAGGAATGGTTCAAAACATAGTCGGTAAGAAGAGTCAGTCTTCTTGTACTTATGTCTTCATTGTGCCTTTTCTATTTAATTCCGATTCAATTTCTGTGTTTCATCGTCAATAAGAAGGTCCAAAGGAAACAGTAAACCTGGAGTGAAGCATCGGAATCTATAACTAGTGTCAATGGAATGGTTCAAAACATAGACAGTAAGAAGAGTCAGTCTTCTTGTACTTAAGTCGGCATTGTGCCTTTTGTATTTAATTCTGATGCAATTTCTGTGTTTCATCGTCAATAAGAAGGTCCAAGGGATACAGTAAACCTGGAGTAAAGCATCGGAATCTATAACTAGTGTCACAGGAATGGTTCAAACATAGTCAGTAAGATCAGTCAGTCTTCTTGTCCTTAAGACGGCATTGTGCCTTTTGTATTTAATTCCAATGCAATTTCTGTGTTTCATCATCAATAAGAAGGTCCAAGGTATACAGTAAACCCGAAGTGAAGCATCGGAATCTATAACAAGTGTCACAGGATTGGTTCAAAACATAGTCAGTAAGAAGAGTCAGTATTCTTGTATTTAAGTCGGCACTGTGCCTTTTGTATTTAATTCCGATGCAATATCTGTGTTTCATCGTCAATAAGAAGGTCCAAGGTATACGATAAACCTGAAGTGAAGCATCGGAATCTATAACTATTGTCACAGGAATGGTTCAAACATAGTCAGTAAGAAGAGTCAGTCTTCTTGTACTTAAGCCGGCATTGTGCCTTTTCTATTTAATTCCGATGCAATTTCTGTGTTTCATCGTCAATAAGCTGGTCAGAGGGGTACAGTAAACCTGAAGTGAAGCATCGGAATCTATAACTAGTGTCACAGGAATCGCTCAAAACATAGTCAGTAAGAAGAGTCTGTCTTCTTGTACTTAAGTTGGCATTGTGCATTTCGTATTTAATTCCGATACAATTTCTGTGTTTCATCGTCAATAAGAAGGTCCAAGTGATACAGTAATCCTGAAGTGAAGCTTCGGAATCTATAACTAGTGTCACTGGAATGGTTCAGAATATAGACAGTAAAAAGAGTCAGTCTTCTTGTACTTAAGTCGGCATTGTGCCTTTTGTAATTAATTCCGATGCAATTTATGTGATTCATCGTCAATAAGAATGCCCAAGGGATACAGCAAACCTGAAGTGAAGCATCGGACCCTATAACTAGTGTCACAGGTATGGTTCAAAGCATAGTCAGTAAGAAGAGTCAATCTTCTTGTACTTAAGTTGGCATTGTGCATTTCGTATTTAATTCCGATGCAATTTCTGTGTTTCACCGGCATTAAGAAGGCCCAAGGGATACTGTAAACCTGAAGTGAAGCATCGGACTCTATAAATAGTGTCACAGAAAAGTTTCAAAACATAGACAGTAGAAGAGTCAGTCTTCTTGTACTTAAGTCGGCATTGTTTCTTTTGTATTTAATTCTGATGCAATATCTGTGTTTCATCGTCAATAAGAAGGTCCAAGGGAAACAGTAAACCTCAAGTGAAGCATCGAAATCTATAACTAGTGTCACAGGAATGGTTCAAAACATAGTCAGTAAGAACAGTCAGTCTTCTTGTCCTTAAGTCGGCATTGTGCTTTTGTATTTAATTCCGATGCAATTTCTGAGTTTCATCGGCAATACGGTCAGAGGGATACAGTAAACCTGAAGTGAAGCATCGGAATCTATAACTAGTGTCACAGGAATAGTTCAAAACATAGACAGTAGGAAGAGTCTTCTTGTCTTTAAGTCGGCATTGTGCCTTTTGTATTTAATTCCGACGCAATTTCTGTGTTTCATCGTCAATAATAAGGTCTGAGGGATACAGTATACCAGATGTGAAGCATCGGAATCTATAGCTAGTGTCACAGGAATGGTTCAAAACATAGTCAGTAAGAAGAGGCAGTCTGCTTGTCCTTAAGTCCGCATTGTGCCTTTTGTATTTAATTCTGATGCAATTTCTGTGTTTCATCGTCAATAAGAAGGTCCAAGGGATCCAGTGAACCTGAAGTGAAGCATCGGAATGTACAACTAGTGTCATAGGAATGGTTCAAAACATAGACAGTGAGAAGAAACAGTCTTCTTGTACTTAAGTCGGCATTGTGCCTTTTCAATTTAATTCCGATGCAATTTCTGTGTTTCATCATAAATAAGAAGGTCAGAGGGATACAGTAAACCTGAAGTGAAGCATCAGAATCTATAACTAGTGTCACAGGAATCGTTCAAAACATAGTCAGTAAGAAGAGTCAGTCTTCTTGCACATAAGTTGGCATTGTGCCTTTCGTATCTAATTCCGATACAATTTCTGTGTTTCACCGGCAATAAGAAGGTCAAAGGGATGCAGGAAACCTGAAGTGAAGCATCGGAATCTATAACTAGTGTGACAGGAATAGTTCAAAACATAGACAGTAGGAAGAGACTTCTTGTCCTTAAGTCGGCATTGTGCCTTTTGTATTTAATTCCGACGCAATTTCTGTGTTTCATCGTCAATAATAAGGTCTGAGGGATACAGTATACCAGATGTGAAGCATCGGAATCTATAGCTAGTGTCACAGGAATGGTTCAAAACATAGTCAGTAAGAAGAGGCAGTCTGCTTGTCCTTAAGTCCGCATTGTGCCTTTTGTATTTAATTCTGATGCAATTTCTGTGTTTCATCGTCAATAAGAAGGTCCAAGGGATACAGTAATCCTGAAGTGATGCATCGGAATCCATAACTAGTGTCACAGGAATGGTTCAAACATAGACAGTTAGAAGACTCAGTCTTCTTGTACTTAAGTTGGCAATGTGGCTCTTGTATTTCATTCCGACGCAATTTCTGTGTTTCATCGACAATACGAGGGTCCAAGGGATACTGTAAACCTGGAGTGAAGCATCGGAATCTATAACTAGTGTTACAGTAATGGTTCAAAACATAGACAGTAAGAAGAGTCAGACGTCTTGTACTTAAGTCGGCATTGTGCCTTTTGGATTTATTTCCGATGCAATTTCTGTGTTTCATCGTCAATAAGAAGGTCCAAGGGATACAGTAAACCTGAAGTGAAGCATCGGAAACTATAACTAGTGTCACAGGAATGGTTCAAAACATAGACAGTTGGAAGAGTCAGTCTTCTTGTACTTAAGTCGGCATTGTGCCTTTTCTATTTAATTCCGATGCAATTTCTGTGTTTCATCGTCAATAAGAAGGTCCAAGGGATACAGTAAACCTGAAGTGAAGCATCGGAATCTATAACTAGTGTCACTGGAATGGTTCAAAATATAGACAGTAAGAAGAGTCAGTCTTCTTGTACTTAAGTCGGCATTGTGCCTTTTGTAATTAATTCCGATGCAATATCTGTAATTCATCGTCAATAAGAAGGCCCAAGGGATACAGTAAACCTGAACTGAAGCATCGGACTCGATAACTAGTGTCACAGAAATGGTTCAAACATAGACAGTAAGAGGAGTAAGTCTTCTTGTACTTAAGTCGGCATTGTGCCTTTTCTATTTAATTCCGATGCAATTTCTGTGTGTCGTCGTAAATAGGAAGGTCAGAGGGATACAATAAACCTGAAGTGAAGCTTCGGAATCTATAACTGGTGTCATAGGAATGGTTCAAAGCATAGTCAGTAAGAACAGTCAGTCATCTTGTCCTTAAGTCGGCATTGTGCCTTTTGTATTTAATTCCGATGCAATTTCTGTGTTTCATCGTCAATAACAAGGTCCAAGGGATACAGTAAACCTGAAGTGAAGCATCGGAATCTATAACTAGTGTCACAGGAATGGTTCAAAACATAGACAGTAAGAAGAGTCAGTCTCCTTGTACCTAAGTCGGCATTGTGCCTTTTGTATCTTCTTCCGATGCAATATCTATGTTTCATCATCAATACGAAGGTCAGAGGGATTCAGTAATCCTGAAGTGAAGCATCGGAATCTATAACTAGTGTCACAGGAGTGGTTCAAATCATAGTCAGTGAGAAGAGTCAATCTTCTTGTACTTAAGTTGGCATTGTGCATTTCGTATATAATTCCGATGCTATTTCTGTGTTTCACCGGCAATAAGAAGGTCAGAGGGATGCAGGAAACCTGAAGTGAAGCATCGGAATCTATAACTAGTGTCACAGGAATGGTTCAAACTAGGACAGTAAGAAGAGTCAGTCTTCTTGTACTTAAGTCGGCATTGTGCCTTTTGTATTTAATTCCGATGCAATTTCTGTTTTTCATCGTCAATAGGAAGGTCAGAGGGAAACGGTAAACCTGAAGTGAAGCATCGGAATCTCTAACTAGTGTCACGGGAATGGTTCAAAATCACAGTCAGTAAGATGAGTCAATCTTCTTGTCCTTAAGTCGGCATTGTGCCTCTTGTAATTAATTACGATGCAATTTCTGTGACTCATGGTCAATAAGAAGGTCCAAGGGATACTGTAAACCTGGAGTGAAGCATCGGAATCTATAACTAGTGTCACAGTAATGGTTCAAAACATAGACAGTAAGAAGAGTCAGACGTCTTGTACTGATGTCGGCATTGTGCCTTTTGAATTTAATTCCGATGCAATTTCTGTGTTTCATCGTCAATAAGAAGGTCCAAGCGATACAGTAAAGCTGAAGTGAAGCATCGGAATCTATAACTAGTGTCACTGGAATGTTTCAAAATATAGACAGTAAGAAGAGTCAGTCTTATTGTACTTAAGGCGGCATTGTGCCTTTTGTATTTAATTCCGATGCAATTTCTGTGTTTCATCGTCAATAGGAAGGTCAGAGGGAAACACTAAACCTGAAGTGAAGCATCGGAATCTATAACTAGCGTCACAGGAATGTTTCAAAACATAGTCAGTGTGAAGAGTGAGTCTTCTTGTCCTTAAGTCGGCATTGTGCCTTTGTATTTAATTCCGATGCAATTTCTGTGTTTCATCGTCAATAAGAAGGTCAGTAGGATACAGTAAACCTGAAGTGAAGCATCGGAATCTATAACTAGTGTCACAGGAATGTTTCAAAATATAGACAGTAAGAAGAGTCAGTCTTCTTGTACTTAAGTCGGCATTGTGCCTTTTGTATTTAAATCCGATGCAATTTCTGTGTTTCATCGTCAATAAGAAGGTCCAAGGTATACAGTAAACCTGAAGTGAAGCATCGGAATCTATAACTATTGTCACAGGATTGGTTCAAAACATAGCCCGTAAGAAGAGTCAGTCTTCTTGTAGTTAAGACGGCATAGTGACTTCTCTATTTAATTCCGATGCAATATCTGTGTTTCATTGTCAATAAGAAGGTCCAAGGAATACAGTAAACCTGGAGTGAAGCATCGGAATCTAAAACTAGTGTCACAGGAATGGTTCAGACATAGAAAGTAAGAGGAGTAAGTCTTCTTGTACTTAAGTCGGCATTGTGCCTTTTCTATTTAATTCCGATGCAATTTCTGTGTGTCGTCGTCAATAGGACGGTCAGAGGGATACAATAAGCCTGAAGTGAAGCCTCGGAATCTATAACTAGTGTCACAGGAATGGTTCAAAGCATAGTCAGTAAGAACAGTCAGTCTTCTTGTCCTTAAGTCGGCATTGTGCCTTTTGTATTTAATTCCGATGCAATTTCTGTGTTTCATCGTCAATGAGAAGGTCCAAGGGATACAGTAAACCTGGAGTGTAGCATCGGATGTATCGCCGGAAATGCATATCCTCCTATTTCCATCTATTGTACTATTATTTTTTTTCCTTGTTTTGTTACCTCAAGTTATGACATTTCTGTCTCTTTATATATTGTAATTGTTTTACTGTTTGTATATATATATATTTATGCACTCATGTCGATGTATAATTGGTTTGTTTCGTAAATATTATTTGTATTTTTACGCTGGGTCTTGCCTAGGGAAAACTGCTATCGAACGATTACATCGATGGGTCGTGTGAAGAATCAAAGTGTGTAGGATCTTTGGTAGTGTTAACTCTGCCGCGTGGAGCGTGGGCTGGGCAGTCGGAGTCTGGCGGGAGTAGCGAGTGGAGCAGGTGTTGTGTGACGCTCCCGCGAGTTGCCGCGCTTTCGGGGTTTGGCAGCATGTAATTGCGCTCGACTCGCGATGATAGTTTCTGACATGGTGTCGCGGACGGGAAACATTAACTAGCGCACATCAAGAGCCCGTTTCGTCTGGAGACCGTGTCGAGAAGAAGGCGCGCCAACATCCAGCTTCTGCAACAGCGACGGCCGACAATGAGTGACTGTCGCCACCTCCTCGATCGACGGCTTCAAACCTTCAATCAACCAACAAGGAAGACTAAAAGCACGTAAAGTTTCAGAACTGTATGGCAGACCTCAGCTTTTCAAATTGTTCCATTTGCCTCGCAAAATTACAGCAACTTAGCATGAACCTTTGTTGCTCATTGTCCCAAATGCATCACCAAGCAGAGTCCCTTCCTTTTCCGAAATGAACCCGAGTGTCGTTGAAATTCAAACGCCAGCATTAGAGTAATATAGCTAACTCGTTTTCACTGCTTTAATTTCAAAATTCAATTATGGCATTAATAGCTGGCTACAATATTCAGATTACACAAGCACGAATTAAGAGTGCGAGCTTTGTTACCGTATTTTAGCTTACCTGTGACTGCAGCTCAGCTTGGTACGTACTACATTTTACTATTGTTAATTGTTCAGAATCATTTAATTCAAGATCAAAGTTAAATCTCTTATTTCTAAATTGCGTAGATTCAAGTAGCTTTTGAAACGATTGTTGAGGTAGTCCAAGACTAACTGTATTTTACTGAATTTCGATGTGCTTCAGAAAGAAAGCTCACTATTAACTTCAGTCACTAAATTAACTTTCGATTTTCCGGTTTTATTAATTCTTTTGCTAAATTAAGTCAGGGTGTAGCGAAATTTATTACTTCTGACAAACTTTCAGTTTTCACACTACACGTGTCAACCTTCAGTTGCCATGCTTCTAGTGCTAATTATATGTGTAATAATCTTTCTTTTTCAGTTACTATAGTAATTGTCCTTAGGACTAGCGACCGTGATTTCCCCAAATCTCAAATACCTAATTACCGCTAGTTAATTGTTAATGTAACGGCTGCACATTTACTTTCTTTATTAACTTTACCCCTTTTCAAAATTAATTTCCACCAGTTTCATTAGCACATTTCCTTTCATTTAGATGTAACCCTTTCCTCCCTCTTTACCGACAGGTTAACTTCGGTGACGATTGCTTTTCCAAAACTCCCATTAGGTACACGCGGTTTCATTTTTCACTGTCATTAAGGTCGGTAAGTGAGGGGGGAGGTTACACGTGGCGACCGTGACAGGACAATCTTCAGTTTTGAGGTTGTTCTGGACACGAATTTGGCATTGGTGCAAATGTCGCAACAAAGTACTGGTTACGTACAGGCCGTTACGTCAGCGAGAATAAGTAGTGGGAGTAATCCTAATTACATTTGAGATTTGTCATTTATATTGAAAATTATTAAAATGAGTGAAGGCAACAATTACCAAAATTTGCTAGACTTGGATACGGAACAATCGGTCGAACAGTGGGAAACGCGCACAGCGGTACCCATTGTTCCGGGGCAGGCGGCTAGCATGAAAGATGCGACCGCCGAAACGCAACAAAGAGCAGAAATGGAATTCCAGACTTTAGAAAATGTTTCGGAATCGGAAGTGAAAATCAAATCTGAATCCCTTGATGACGAATACGGGGGGACAATGAAAGAGGAAGCCGCTACGGAAGTAAAACCGGTGGTTTCCGGGAATTTAACTGATTTATTGAATGTTTTGATCAACGAAATCAAGAGTCAATCGGCAGAAATTAAAGATCAGGCTGCCAAGCAAGAAGCTCAGGCTCAAAAATTGAACGAATGCTAGACAATCAGAACAAAGCTATTAATGTTGTTAACAACAATGTTGAAGTTGTTAACATAAAAGTTGATAAAATCAAAGACGATATTGTCGTGATTAATACCGAAATCGGTAACCTTAAACAGGAAATGATAGGCGTTCAGGCGGAAATTGCGAGCATAAATACTCGTTTTGATTCCGAAATTAGCAGAATCGAGAAAAGTGTAGGAGACGCAGTTGCTCCGATCATCGAGAATAAGGTGACGGAACAAATTCAAATAGTGAGAAAAGAGGATCAACAGAAGGTGGAAACTTTAAAGGCTTTAGTATCCGAAGTAGATACCATAGTGACGAAGCAGGCTAACATCTGCGAAGAGAAAAAGAGGGAAGTGGAAACGCTTGCGACAACCACTTGCCAAGTGATTACGAGGGTGTCGGAATTAGAAAGGAAACTTGACGAAAAACAGAGCTATGTGCCAATCTGTGCACATAGTTCGGAGTTGTTGACGAAAGAGGAGCGGTTCGACCCCTTGAAAAAAGGCGGTATACACCCGACGGATTTCATTAAAAATTGTGAAAGAGTTTTACCCAGATCATGGACTAATGAGAGAAAAATTAATGCGGTTATTGATGTGCTGGCTGGTGATGCCAAGCGTTGGGGCTTAAACCTCAACATTACGAACCTGACTTTTGACGAGTTTAAAAATTTGTTTCTGGCTGAATACTGGTCGGAGCAAAAACAGCAAAGTGTCTGGCGCGAATTTGTCGTATCGAGACCTTTCGATGCGAATTCGCGCGGTTCGATGAGGGAGTTTTGTGAGGGCTGGATCCGCAAGTTGGAATATTTGCGTGATCGCCGCACGGAATCCGAAATAGTCTGGGAACTCTACAAGAAGCTTCCAGATGATACAAAACGCTACGTAGGAAGCAATTACAGGACAATCAATGATTTCCTGGAAAGAGTTGAGGACGAGGACAATTGGCGCAATAATCGCGACAGTGGTAGAGGCCGTGGTAACAACAACGGGTACCACCCCAACCATAACAACGATAACCATGGGAATAATGCATACCGCAGCAATGACAATAATGGTTCGGACCGTAATAACAATCGGTACAAAGCAAATAATACCCGGAATGACGGAAACCAGTATCATACTAGCGTGATACGGGCTGCGCAGAATAGTAATAACGCCAGAGGGTGTGACCAGCCGCCTCAGCAGTATCCGGGGAGCGTATCTGCTGGGACGAGACAGGGAAACCATTAGCCGCGCCGGTGAGGGGCCGACCGGGCGTGGAGAAATTTTGGCGGCCCAATAACAGGAGAAGACCCAGGTGTCGTCGTTATGAAAATTCCGTATGGAATAATCAACGGCGGGAGAGTGTGCCAGTGTTAGGAGAAAGGAGTGCGCCCTCAAGTAGTAAATCAGCTGTATACATGGCAGCAGAAAATACATTCACTGTCAGTGAGAACAATTTAAGTTGTGTTCCGGAAATCGATTATAAAGTGGCAGCTGTAATACCCACAGCGGAACTGGAGATTGAGTTTAAGAATGATTCGCAATTGTTGAGAGAAGATCAGATGTCGGATAAAACGTCCGTCATCGAGCGAGGGGATGCAGAGAGGGATGAGGTCTGGTTAAGGCAGTTCGGTCGCTTATACGACGAACTAAGAGATTATAGGGGCCTGTACGGGAGGAGTGTTTATAGGGAGCGCGGGCAGGATTTGCCGCGTCTCGTCCCACAGGAAGATAGTATTTGTGAAGTGATGGAAAGTTCTGGCCCTAACCGGCAGACTTTACCAGAAATAGTTAATGTTAATGGGGAGCACGAGCAAGATTCGTCGTGTTTCGTCCCGCAGGAGTTAGATGTTGAAGTAGTAACGGAAAGTTCTGGCCCTAACCGGCAGACTTTACCGAAAGTTATAGTGGTAGAAGTAGCCGACCCATCCGACGCAAACCTCCAGTTTAAACATTGCGAGAGTATTAAGGAGAAAGATTACGAAAATTTTAGTGATAGCCGGACACGATTGGTAGAAAAGCACATAGATTACAGCGTGTATGAGGTTAGAGCTGACATTATACAGTCAGACGATAGCAGTGTGGGTTGCGCAGATCCAGAGGAAGTAATTTCAGATGCTACTGGGCACATTCCTCCAGGTAGATTGGCAGATGAGATCAATCTGACCAAAATGGAATCAACGAAGGTGACAATTAGTGAACTGATAGCAAAGCAACACTCACTAGTTGACGAGTTACAGGAAAAGGTTTCGGTATTGGAGGCGAAGCTAGAGACTAAGCCTCAGGACAAACGTGTTGAAATTAAAACTGTATGTGAACAGAGACTGAAAAAGCCGCCAGATAAACCGGATTTAGGATCAAAGCCGGATGGTTTTTTCTGGGATGACCTGGATATAGACGAGGATTTACTGTGGGAAAATAAAGAAACAGTCGAGGACAAGTGTAGACAGATAGTAGTGTCGGTTAATATGCACGACCTACAACTAAACGTGTTGATTGACACCGGTGCAGAATTGAGTGCTGTATCTGGGAAAATATTTGAGTTACTGAAAGACAGACCTGGCATCGTAGTTATGCCAGTAGCAGGAGTGAAAATTATCGGTGCTACTGGGAAGGCCAGTAAACCGCTCACAAAACAGATTTTTGTCCACTTCGAGATATGTGGGGCACGATTTGAACAAGAGTTTGTCGTCGTGCCAGACTTGACTACGGGAGTAATTATCGGGTTAGATTGGCTATTAAAGTACCGTGCAGTGATTAATTGCGAAAGCAAAACTTTGACATGTATGTCACAAGATAAAACAATAGTAGTTAGTTTTGACGAGGCAGGAGACTGTGTGCATAGGCAATACCAGCCTATACACATTGTTAACTGGCCGGATGACATTGATGTAGGAATGAATTTGAACTGCCGTGACGTGAGGAATTTCGGCATTGACAGAAGTAAAAGTTTAGTGGAAGAGATAATCAAATTCCCTCCACGGATTGACATTAGTATTGGTGTGAAAAAAGATCGTTTGCCAGAAATAATGAAGCTAAGAACTGATGCTCGCATACGTCGTCATGACGCTAAAGCGCGTTTTGCTAAGTTTGCAATCGGAGACTTAGTACTTGTAAAAGCTCATGAGAAATCGAGCGAGATAGACAATGAAATCTCTAAATTTAAGTTTGTTTATAATGGACCATATAAAGTCATTGGTATACCTCACACAAATGCTTACGGAATATTGTAGACTTGAAATTGTACCAACCAAGGATTGATTAGTACCACAGATAGGGTAATTTGCACAGTATGTAGATATAGAGTGTAAGATTTAAGAATGTGCCATGTGGCGATGCTTTTGCCTGACCTAGAGGTCATTAAAGAAGTTGTAATTAATAAGTAATATATGTTGATTAAATAATTTAAGAGTTACTGAATATTAATCAATTTAAAAATCCAAGCTGCTAGTTTAAGTTTTCAGCTGAGTCACAGTAGATTAAGCAATGTAAATATGATTTTGTAACTAGCTGTAAGATTCCATAAATATGTGATTTACTAGTCATTGCCGATGTACTTAGACGCTGTTTTAAGTTTCAGGCTAGTACATGCGTGTGATGATGGACAGTGTTGAGTTATCCACTGTGATAGTATTAAGGGACTCCTTGAGATTACTCGGGAGTGAGTTTTTCCTAAAGAATTCAGTGAAACGGACGTTCTGGAAACGCCGTCATAAGGGCGAGTGAGATCAAGCGTGCCGCACACGCGGGCGCAACAATACTGGCGAGGCGAGCCGCTGTCGGCTCTTGTGCCGCTGTTGGCTCTTGTGCCGCTGTCGGCATCCTTTGTACTCGCGAGTACGGAATGTGGAGTTGCTTTTCTTCCCGGACAGCTGATGTGAAAGGATTCTGCTGTCAATATTTATGTTTTATTTTATCTGCTGTATATTATTTTCTTGTTTAGCGTTAATTGGACATGACGAGAATATTAATTATGAAAAGGTTACATAAATATGTGTATTCTATGTAATTAATTATTAGTTTGCGTATTTTGATATACCTGTTTTTTTTGACCATGTACTCTGATCAATTTTGCAAATAGTATTCCATTTCTTATAGTGTTACGAATTTTAATGATTTTGGAATAGCTAAACCGTTTTCTATGTTTTCTATGAATTTTGATATGTTGTCAACCTGTTTTATTTTGTGCAAGATGACAGAGTGGAATAAGATTAGGAGTTTCTCCACTCAATTATTATTGTCTACAAATTGGTTTATGGTTAATTAGACGAATGCTAAATTTTTTTGATGTTTTGAGCATATGCATTTCCGCTGTTTCTTTTTTGGGACATTTTCTGAATCTGTTTACGTTACACGAACATCCTCAGACAATGTGGGGCACGTGTAACGCCGGAAATGCATATCCTCCTATTTCCATCTATTGTACTATTATTTTTTTTCCTTGTTTTGTTACCTCAAGATATGACATTTCTGTCTCTTTATATATTGTAATTGTTTTACTGTTTGTATATATATATATATATTTATGCACTCATGTCGATGTATAATTGGTTTGTTTCGTAAATATTATTTGTATTTTTACGCTGGGTCTTGCCTAGGGAAAACTGCTATCGAACGATTACATCGATGGGTCGTGTGAAGAATCAAAGTGTGTAGGATCTCTGGTAGTGTTAACTCTGCCGCGTGGAGCGCGGGCTGGGCAGTCGGAGTCTGGCGGGAGTAGCGAGTGGAGCAGGTGTTGTGTGACGCTCCCGCGAGTTGCCGCGCTTTCGGGGTTTGGCAGCATGTAATTGCGCTCGACTCGCGATGATAGTTTCTGACATGGTGTCGCGGACGGGAAACATTAACTAGCGCACATCAAGAGCCCGTTTCGTCTGGTGACCGTGTCGAGAAGAAGGCGCGCCAACATCCAGCTTCTGCAACAGCGACGGCCGACAATGAGTGACTGTCGCCACCTCCTCGATCGACGGCTTCAAACCTTCAATCAACCAACAAGGAAGACTAAAAGCACGTAAAGTTTCAGAACTGTATGGCAGACCTCAGCTTTTCAAATTGTTCCATTTGCCTCGCAAAATTACAGCAACTTAGCATGAACCTTTGTTGCTCATTGTCCCAATTGCATCACCAAGCAGAGTCCCTTCCTTTTCCGAAATGAACCCGAGTGTCGTTGAAATTCAAACGCCAGCATTAGAGTAATATAGCTAACTCGTTTTCACTGCTTTAATTTCAAAATTCAATTATGGCATTAATAGCTGGCTACAATATTCAGATTACACAAGCACGAATTAAGAGTGCGAGCTTTGTTACCGTATTTTAGCTTACCTGTGACTGCAGCTCAGCTTGGTATGTACTACATTTTACTATTGTTAATTGTTCAGAATCATTTAATTCAAGATCAAAGTTAAATCTCTTATTTCTAAATTGCGTAGATTCAAGTAGCTTTTGAAACGATTGTTGAGGTAGTCCAAGACTAACTGTATTTTACTGAATTTCGATGTGCTTCAGAAAGAAAGCTCACTATTAACTTCAGTCACTAAATTAACTTTCGATTTTCCGGTTTTATTAATTCTTTTGCTAAATTAAGTCAGGGTGTAGCGAAATTTATTACTTCTGACAAACTTTCAGTTTTCACACTACACGTGTCAAACTTCAGTTGCCACGCTTCTAGTGCTAATTATATGTGTAATAATCTTTCTTTTTCAGTTACTATAGTAATTGTCCTTAGGACTAGCGACCGTGATTTCCCCAAATCTCAAATACCTAATTACCGCTAGTTAATTGTTAATGTAACGGCTGCACATTTACTTTCTTTATTAACTTTACCCCTTTTCAAAATTAATTTCCACCAGTTTCATTAGCACATTTCCTTTCATTTAGATGTAACCCTTTCCTCCCTCTTTACCGACAGGTTAACTTCGGTGACGATTGCTTTTCCAAAACTCCCATTAGGTGCACGCGGTTTCATTTTTCACTGTCATTAAGGTCGGTAAGTGAGGGGGGAGGTTACACGGAATCTATAACTTGTGTCACAGCAATGGTTCAAAACATAGACAGTAAGAAAAGTCAGTCTTCTTGTACTTAAGTCGGCATTGTGCATTTCGAATTTAATTCCGATGCAATTTCTGTGTTTCACCGGCAATAAGAAGGTCAGAGGGATGCAGGAAACCTGAAGTGAAGTATCGGAAACTATAACTAGTGTCACTGGAATGGTTCAAACATAGACAGTAAGAAGAGTCAGTCTTCTTGTACTTAAGTCGGCATTGTGCCTTTTGTATTTAATTCCGATGCAATATCTGTTTTTCATCGTCAATAGGAAGGTCAGAGGGAAACGGTAAACCTGAAGTGAAGCATCGGAATCTCTAACTAGTGTCACGGGAATGGTTCAAAATCACAGTCAGTAAGATAAGTCAATCTTCTTGTCCTTAAGTCGGCATTGTGCCTCTTGTATTTAATTCCGATGCAATTTCTGTGTTTCATCGTTAATAAGAAGGTCCAAGGGAAACTGTAAACCTGGAGTGAAGCATCGGAATCTATAACTAGTGTCACAGTAATGGTTCAAAACATAGACAGTAAGAAGAGTCAGACGTCTTGTACTGATGTCGGCATTGTGCCTTTTGTATTTAATTCCGATGCAATTTCTGTGTTTCATCGTCAATAAGAAGGTCCAAGGGATACAGTAAACCTGAAGTGAAGCATCGGAATCTATAACTAGTGTCACTGGAATGTTTCAAAATATAGACAGTAAGAAGAGTCAGTCTTCTTGTACTTAAGTCGGCATTGTGCCTTTTGTATTTAATTCCGATGCAATTTCTGTGTTTCATCATCAACAAGAAGGTCCAAGAGATACAGTAAACCTGGACTGTAGCATCGGAATCTCTAACTTGTGTCACGGGAATGGTTCAAAACATAGACAGTAAGAAGAGTCAGCCTTCGTATACGTAAGTCGGCATTTTGCCTTTTGTATTTAATTCTGATGCAATTTCTGTGTTTCATCGTCAATAAGAAGGTCCAAGGGATACAGTAAACCTGACGTGAAGCATCGGAATCTATAACTAGTGTCACAGGAATGGTTCAAAACATAGACAGTAGAAGAGTCAGTCTTCTTGTACTTAAGTCGGCATTGTGCCTTTTGTATTTAATTCCGATGCAATTTCTGTGTTTCATCGTCAATAGGAAGGTCAGAGGGAAACAGTAAACCTGAAGTGAAGCATCGGAATCTATAACTAGTGTCACAGGAATGGTTCAAAACACAGTCAGTATGAAGAGTGGGTCTTCTTGTCCTTAAGTCGGCATTGTGCATTTGTATTTAATTCCGATGCAATTTCTGTGTTTCATCGTCAATAAGAAGGTCAGTGGGATACAGTAAACCTGAAGTGAAGCATCGGAATCCAAAAGTAGTGTCACAGGAATGATTCAAAACATAGACAGTAGGAAGAGTCAGTCTTCTTGTACTTAAGTCGGCATTGTGCCTTTTGTATTTAAATCCGATGCAATTTCTGTGTTTCATCGTCAATAAGAAGGTCCAAGGTATACAGTAAACCTGAAGTGAAGCATCGGAATCTATAACTAGTGTCACAGTAATGGTTCAAAACATAGACAGTAAGAAGAGTCAGACGTCTTGTACTGAAGTCGTCATTGTGCCTTTTGTATTTAATTCCGTTGCAATTTCTGTGTTTCATCGTCAATAAGAAGGTCCAAGGGATACAGTAAACCTGAAGTGAAGCATCGGAATCTATAACTAGTGTCACTGGAATGTTTCAAAATATAGACAGTAAGAAGAGTCAGTCTTCTTGTACTTAATTCGGCATTGTGCCTTTTGTATTTAATTCCGTTGCAATTTCTGTGTTTCATCATCAACAAGAAGGTCCAAGGGATACAGTAAACCTGGACTGTAGCATCGGAATCTATAACTTGTGTCACAGGAATGGTTCAAAACATAGACAGTAAGAAGAGTCAGCCTTCGTGTACTTAAGTCGGCATTTTACCTTTTGTATTTAATTCTGATGCAATTTCTGTGTTTCATCGTCAATAAGAAGGTCCAAGGGATACAGTAAACCTGAAGTGAAGCATCGGAATCTATAACTAGTGTCACAGGAATGGTTCAAAACATAGACAATAAGAAGAGTCAGTCTTCTTGTACTTAATTCGGCATTGTGCCTTTTGTATTTAATTCCGATGCAATTTCTGTGTTTCATCGTCAATAACAAGGTCTAAGGGATACAGTAAAACTGAAGTCATGCAACGGAATCTATTACTAGTGTCACAGGAATGGTTCAAAACGTAGACAGTAAGAAGAGTCAGTCTTCTTGTACTTAAGTAGGCATTGTGGCGTTTCAATTTAATTCCGATTCAATTTCTGTGTTTCCTCGTCAATAAGAAGGTCAGAGGGATACAGTAAACCTCAAGTGAAGCATCGGAATCTATAACTAGTGTCACAGGAATGGTTCAAAACGTAGTCAGTAGGAAGAATCGGTCTTCATGTACTTAAGTCGGCGTTGTGCCTTATGTATTTAATTCCGATGCAATTTCTGTGTTTCATCGTCAATAAGAAGGTCCAAGGGATACAGTGAACCTGAAGTGAAGCATCAGAATGTACAACTAGTGTCATAGGAATGGTTCAAAACATAGACAGTGAGAAGAGACAGCCTTCTTGTACTTAAGTCGGCATTGTGCCTTTTCAATTTAATTCCGATGCAATTTCTGTGTTTCATCGTAAATAAGAAGGTCAGAGGGATACAGTAAACCTGAAGTGAAGCATCAGATTCTATAACTAGTGTCACAGGAATCGTTCAAAACATATTCAGTAAGAAGAGTCAGTCTTCTTGCACATAAGTTGGCATTGTGCCTTTCGTATCTAATTCCGATACAATTTCTGTGTTTCACCGGCAATAAGAAGGTCAAAGGGATACAGGAAACCTGAAGTGATGCATCGGAATCCATAACTAGTGTCACAGGAATGGTTCAAACATAGACAGTAAGAAGACTCAGTCTTCTTTTACTTAAGTTGGCATTGTGGCTCTTGTATTTTATTCCGACGCAATTTCTGTGTTTCATCGTCAATAAGAGGGTCCAAGGGATACTGTAAACCTGGAGTGAAGTATCGGAATCTATAACTACTGTCACAGTAATAGTTCAAAACATAGACAGTAAGAAGAGTCAGACGTCTTGTACTTAAGTCGGCATTGTGCCTTTTGGATTTATTTCCGATGCAATTTCTGTGTTTCATCGTCAATAAGAAGGTCCAAGGGATACAGTAAACCTGAAGTGAAGCATCGGAATCGATAACTAGTGTCACTGGAATGGTTCAAAATATAGACAGTAAGAAGAGTCAGTCTTCTTGTACTTAAGTCGGCATTGTGCCTTTTGTAATTAATTCCGATGCAATATCTGTGATTCATCGTCAATAAGAAGGCCCAAGGGATACAGTAAACCTGAAGTGAAGCATCGGACTCTATAACTAGTGTCACAGAAATGGTTCAAAACATAGACAGTAGAAGAGTCAGTCTTCTTCTCCTTAAGTCGGCATTGTGCCTTTTGTATTTAATTCCGATGCAATTTCTGTGTTTTATCGTCAATAACAAGGTCCAAGGGATACAGTAAACCTGAAGTGAAGCATCGGAATCTATAACTAGTGTCACAGGAATGGTTCAAAACATAGACAGTAAGAAGAGTCAGTCTCCTTGTACTTACGTCGGCATTGTGCCTTTTGTATCTTATTCCGATGCAATATCTATGTTTCATCATCAATAAGAAGGTCAGAGGGATTCAGTAATCCTGAAGTGAAGCATCGGAATCTATAACTAGTGTCACAGGAGTGGTTCAAAACATAGTCAGTAAGAAGAAGCAATCTTCTTGTACCTATGTTGGCATTGTGCATTTCGTATTTAACTCCGGTGCAATTTCTTTGTTTCACCGGCAATAAGAACGTCAGAGGGATGCAGGAAACCTGAAGTGAAGCATCGGAATCTATAACTAGTGTCACAGGAATGGTTCAAACATAGACAGTAAGAAGAGTCAGTCTTCTTGTACTTAAGTCGGCATTGTGCCTTTTGTATTTAATTCCGATGCAATTTCTGTTTTTCATCGTCAATAGGAAGGTCAGAGGGAAACGGTAAACCTGAAGTGAAGCATCGGAATCTCTAACTAGTGTCACGGGAATGGTTCAAAGTAACAGTCAGTAACAAGAGTCAATCTTCTTGTCCTTAAGTCGGCATTGTGCCTCTTGTATTTAATTACGATGCAATTTCTGTGGTTCATGGTCAATAAGAAGGTCCAAGGGATACTGTAAACCTGGAGTGAAGCATCGGAATCTATAACTAGTGTCACAGTAACGGTTCAAAACATAGACAGTAAGAAGAGTGAGACGTCTTGTACTGATGTCGGCATTGTGCCTTTTGTATTTAATTCCGATGCAATTTCTGTGTTTCATCGTCAATAAGAAGGTCCAAGGTATACAGTAAACCTGAAGTGAAGCATCGGAATCTATAACTAGTGTCACAGGATTGGTTCAAAACATAGCCCGTAAGAAGAGTCAGTCTTCTTATACTTATGACGACATTGTGACTTCTCTATTTAATTCCGATGCAATTTCTGTGTTTCATTGTCAATAAGAAGGTCCAAGGGATACAGTAAACCTGGAGTTAAGCATCGGAATCTAAAACTAGTGTCACAGGAATGGTTCAGACATAGAAAGTAAGAGGAGTTAGTCTTCTTGTACTTAAGTCGGCATTGTGCCTTTTCTATTTAATTCCGATGCAATTTCTGTGTGTCGTCGTCATTAGGAAGGTCAGAGGGATACAATAAGCCTGAAGTGAAGCTTCGGAATCTATAACTAGTGTCACAGGAATGGTTCAAGGCATAGTCAGTAAGAACAGTCAGTCTTCTTGTCCTTAAGTCGGCATTGTGCCTTTTGTATTTTATTCCGATGCAATTTCTGTGTTTCATCGTCAATGAGAAGGTCCAAGGGATACAGTAAACCTGGAGTGTAGCATCGGAATCTATAACTTGTGTCACAGCAATGGTTCAAAACATAGACAGTAAGAAGAGTCAGTCTTCGTGTACTTTAGTCGGCATTTGCTTTTTGTATTTAATTCCGACGCAATTTCTGTGTTTCATCGTCAATAAGAAGGTCTAAGGGATACAGTAAACCTGAAGTGAAGCATCGGAATCTATAACTAGTGTCACAGGAATGGTTCAAATCATAGCCAGTGAGAAGAGTCAGTCTTCTTGTACTTAAGTCGGCATTGTGCCTTTTGTATCTTATTCCGATGCAATATCTATGTTTGATCATCAATAAGAAGGTCAGAGGGATACAGTAATCCTGAAGTGAAGCATCGGAATCTATTACTAGTGTCACAGGAGTGGTTCAAAACATAGTCAGTAAGAAGAGTCAATCTTCTTGTACTTAAGTTGGCATTGTGCATTTCGTATTTAATTCCGATGCAATTTCTGTGTTTCACCGGCAATAAGAAGGTCAGAGGGATGCTGGAAACCTGAAGTGAAGCATCGGAATCTATAACTAGTGTCACTGGAATGGTTCAAACATAGACAGTAAGAAGAGTCAGTCTTCTTGTACTTAAGTCCGCATTGTGCCTTTTGTATTTAATTCCGATGCAATATCTGTTTTTCATCGTCAATAGGAAGGTCAGAGGGAAACGGTAAAACCTGAAGTGAAGCATCGGAATCTCTAACTCGTGTCACGGGAATGGTCAAAATCACAGTCAGTAAGATGAGTCAATCTTCTTGTCCTTAAGTCGGCATTGTGCCTCTTGTATTTAATTCCGATGCAATTTCTGTGTTTCATTGTCAATAAGAAGGTCCGAGGGAAACTGTAAACCTGGAGTGAAGCATCGGAATCTATAACTAGTGTCACAGTAATGGTTCAAAGCATAGACAGTAAGAAGAGTCAGACGTCTTGTACTGATGCCGGCATTGTGCCTTTTGTATTTAATTCCGATGCAATTTCTGTGTTTCATCGTCTATAAGAAGGTCCAAGGGATACAGTAAACCTGAATTGAAGCATCGGAATCTATAACTAGTGTCACTGGAATGTTTCAAAATATAGACAGTAAGAAGAGTCAGTCTTCTTGTACTTAAGTCGGCATTGTGCCTTTTGTATTTAATTCCGATGCAATTACTGTGTTTCATCATCAACAAGAAGGTCCAAGGGATACAGTAAACCTGGACTGTAGCATCGGAATCTATAACTTGTGTCACGGGAATGGTTCAAAACATAGACAGTTAGAAGAGTCAGTCTTCGAGTACTTAAGTCGGCATTTTGCCTTTTGTATTTAATTCTGACGCAATTTCTGTGTTTCATCGTCAATAAGAATGTCCAAGGGATACAGTAAACCTGACGTGAAGCATCGGAATCTATAACTAGTGTCACAGGAATGGTTCAAAACATAGACAGAAGAAGAGTCAGTCTTCTTGTACTTAAGTCGGCATTGTGCCTTTTGTATTTAATTCCGATGCAATTTCTGTGTTTCATCGTCAATAAGAAGGTCAGTGGGATACAGTAAACCTGAAGTGAAGCATCGGAATCTAAAACTAGTGTCACAGGAATGGTTCAGACATAGAAAGTAAGAGGAGTAAGTCTTCTTGTACTTAAGTCGGCATTGTGCCTTTTCTATTTAATTCCGATGCAATTACTGTGTGTCGTCGTCAATAGGAAGGTCAGAGGGATACAATAAGCCTGAAGTGAAGCTTCGGAATCTATAACTAGTGTCACAGGAATGGTTCAAGGCATAGTCAGTAAGAACAGTCAGTCTTCTTGTCCTTAAGTCGGCATTGTGCCTTTTGTATTTTATTCCGATGCTATTTCTGTGTTTCATCGTCAATGAGAAGGTCCAAGGGATACAGTAAACCTGGAGTGTAGCATCGGAATCTATAACTTGTGTCACAGCAATGGTTCAAAACATAGACAGTAAGAAGAGTCAGTCTTCGTGTACTTTAGTCGGCATTTGCTTTTTGTATTTAATTCCGACGCAATTTCTGTGTTTCATCGTCAATAAGAAGGTCTAAGGGATACAGTAAACCTGAAGTGAAGCATCGGAATCTATAACTAGTGTCACAGGAATGGTTCAAATCATAGACAGTAAGAAGAGTCAGTCTTCTTGTACTTAAGTCGGCATTGTGCCTTTTGTATCTTATTCCGATGCAATATCTATGTTTCATCATCAATAAGAAGGTCAGAGGGATACAGTAATCCTGAAGTGAAGCATAGGAATCTATAACTAGTGTCACAGGAGTAGTTCAAAACATAGTCAGTAAGAAGAGTCAATCTTCTTGTACTTAAGTTGGCATTGTGCATTTCGTATTTAATTCCGATGCAATTTCTGTGTTTCACCGGCAACAAGAAGGTCAGAGGGATGCAGGAAACCTGAAGTGAAGCATCGGAATCTATAACTAGTGTCACTGGAATGGTTCAAACAAAGACAGTAAGAAGAGTCAGTCTTCTTGTACTTAAGTCGGCATTGTGCCTTTTGTATTTAATTCCGATGCAATATCTGTTTTTCATCGTCAATAGGAAGGTCAGAGGGAAACGGTAAACCTGAAGTGAAGCATCGGAATCTCTAACTAGTGTCACGGGAATGGTTCAAAATCACAGTCAGTAAGATGAGTCAATCTTCTTGTCCTTAAGTCGGCATTGTGCCTCTTGTATTTAATTCCGATGCAATTTCTGTGTTTCATCGTCAATAAGAAGGTCCAAGGGAAACTGTAAACCTGGAGTGAAGCATCGGAATCTATAACTAGTGTCACAGTAATGGTTCAAAACATAGACAGTAAGAAGAGTCAGACGTCTTGTACTGATGTCGGCATTGTGCCTTTTGTATTTAATTCCGATGCAATTTCTGTGTTTCATCGTCAATAAGAAGGTCCAAGGGATACAGTAAACCTGAAGTGAAGCATCGGAATCTATAACTAGTGTCACTGGAATGTTTCAAAATATAGACAGTAAGAAGAGTCAGTCTTCTTGTACTTAAGTCGGCATTGTGCCTTTTGTATTTAATTCCGATGCAATTTCTGTGTTTCATCATCAACAAGAAGGTCCAAGGGATACAGTAAACCTGGACTTTAGCATCGGAATCTATAACTTGTGTCACGGGAATGGTTCAAAACATAGACAGTTAGAAGGGTCAGTCTTCGTGTACTTAAGTCGGCATTTTGCCTTTTGTATTTAATTCTGATGCAAATTCTGTGTTTCATCGTCAATAGGAAGGTCAGTGAGATACAGTAAACCTGAAGTGAAGCATCGGAATCCAAAAGTAGTGTCACAGGAATGATTCAAAACATAGACAGTAGAAGAGTCAGTCTTCTTGTCCTTATGTCGGCGTTGTGCCTTTTGTATTTAATTCCGATGCAATTTCTGTGTTTCATCGTCAATAACAAGGTCCAAGGGATACAGTAAACCTGAAGTGAAGCATCGGAATCTATAACTAGTGTCACAGGAATGGTTCAAAAATAGACAGTAAGAAGAGTCAGTCTCCTTGTAATTACGTCGGCATTGTGCCTTTTGTATCTTATTCCGATGCAATATCTATGTTTCATCATCAATAAGAAGGTCAGAGGGATTCAGTAATCCTGAAGTGAAGCATCGGAATCTATAACTAGTGTCACAGGAGTGGTTCAAAACATAGTCAGTAAGAAGAGTCAATCTTCTTATACTTATGTTGGCATTGTGCATTTCGTATTTAATTCCGATGCAATTTCTGTGTTTCATCGTCAATAAGAAGGTCCAAGGGATACAGTAAACCTGAAGTGAAGCATCGGAATCTATAACTAGTGTCACAGGATTGGTTCAAAACATAGCCCGTAAATAGAGTCAGTCTTCTTATACTTAAGACGACATTGTGACTTCTCTATTTAATTCCGATGCAATTTCTGTGTTTCATTGTCAATAAGAAGGTCCAAGGGATGCAGTAAACCTGGAGTTAAGCATCGGAATCTAAAACTAGTGTCACAGGAATGGTTCAGACATAGAAAGTAAGAGGAGTTAGTCTTCTTGTACTTAAGTCGGCATTGTGCCTTTTCTATTTAATTCCGATGCAATTTCTGTGTGTCGTCGTCAATAGGAAGGTCAGAGGGATACAATAAGCCTGAAGTGAAGCTTCGGAATCTATAACTAGTGTCACAGGAATGGTTCAAGGCATAGTCAGTAAGAACAGTCAGTCTTCTTGTCCTTAAGTCGGCATTGTGCCTTTTGTATTTTATTCCGATGCAATTTCTGTGTTTCATCGTCAATGAGAAGGTCCAAGGGATACAGTAAACCTGGAGTGTAGCATCGGAATCTATAACTTGTGTCACAGCAATGGTTCAAAACATAGACAGTAAGAAGAGTCAGTCTTCGTGTACTTTAGTCGGCATTTGCTTTTTGTATTTAATTCCGACGCAATTTCTGTGTTTCATCGTCAATAAGAAGGTCTAAGGGATACAGTAAACCTGAAGTGAAGCATCGGAATCTATAACTAGTGTCACAGGAATGGTTCAAATCATAGCCAGTAAGAAGAGTCAGTCTTCTTGTACTTAAGTCGGCATTGTGCCTTTTGTATCTTATTCCGATGCAATTTCTATGTTTGATCATCAATAAGAAGGTCAGAGGGATACAGTAATCCTGAAGTGAAGCATCGGAATCTATTACTAGTGTCACAGGAGTGGTTCAAAACATAGTCAGTAAGAAGAGTCAATCCTCTTGTACTTAAGTTGGCATTGTGCATTTCGTATTTAATTCCGATGCAATTTCTGTGTTTCACCGGCAATAAGAAGGTCAGAGGGATGCAGGAAACCTGAAGTGAAGCATCGGAATCTATAACTAGTGCCACTGGAATGGTTCAAACATAGACAGTAAGAAGAGTCAGTCTTCTTGTACTTAAGTCCGCATTGTGCCTCTTGTATTTAATTCCGATGCAATACCTGTTTTTCATCGTCATTAGGAAGGTCAGAGGGAAACGGTAAACCTGAAGTGAAGCATCGGAATCTCTAACTAGTGTCACGGGAATGGTTCAAAATCACAGTCAGTAAGATGAGTCAATCTTCTTGTCCTTAAGTCGGCATTGTGCCTCTTGTATTTAATTCCGATGCAATTTCTGTGTTTCATCGTCAATAAGAAGGTCCAAGGGAAACTGTAAACCTGGAGTGAAGCATCGGAATCTATAACTAGTGTCACTGTAATGGTTCAAAACATAGACAGTAAGAAGAGTCAGACGTCTTGTACTGATGTCGGCATTGTGCCTTTTGTATTTAATTCCGATGCAATTTCTGTGTTTCATCGTCTATAAGAAGGTCCAAGGGATACAGTAAACCTGAAGTGAAGCATCGGAATCTATAACTAGTGTCACTGGAATGTTTCAAAATATAGACAGTAAGAAGAGTCAGTCTTATTGTACTTAAGTCGGCACTGTGCCTTTTGTATTTAATTCCGATGCAATTTCTGTGTTTCATCATCAACAAGAAGGTCCAAGGGATACAGTAAACCGGGACTGTAGCATCGGAATCTATAACTTGTGTCACGGGAATGGTTCAAAACATAGACAGTTAGAAGAGTCAGTCTTCGTGTACTTAAGTCGGCATTTTGCCTTTTGTATTTAATTCTGACGCAATTTCTGTGTTTCATCGTCAATAAGATGGTCCAAGGGATACAGTAAACCTGACGTGAAGCATCGGAATCTATAACTAGTGTCACAGGAATGGTTCAAACATAGATAGTAGAAGAGTCAGTCTTCTTATACTTAAGTCGGCATTGTGCCTTTTGTATTTAATTCCGATGCAATTTCTGTGTTTCATCGTCAATAAGAAGGTCAGTGGGATACAGTAAACCTGAAGTGAAGCATCGGAATCTAAAACTAGTGTCACAGGAATGGTTCAAACATAGACAGTAAGAGGAGTAAGTCTTCTTGTACTTAAGTCGGGATCGTGCCTTTTCTATTTAATTCCGATGCAATTTCTGTGTGTCGTCGACAATAGGAAGGTCCGAGGGATTCAATAAACCTGAAGTGAAGCTTCGGAATCTATAACTAGTGACACAGGAATGGTTCAAAGCATAGTCAGTAAGAACAGTCAGTCTTCTTCTCCTTAAGTCGGCATTGTGCCTTTTGTATTTAATTCCGATGCAATTTCTGTGTTTCATCGTCAATGAGAAGGTCCAAGGCATACAGTAAACCTGGAGTGTAGCATCGGAATCTATAACTTGTGTCACAGGAATGGTTCAAAACATAGACAGTAAGAAGAGTCAGTCTTCGTGTACTTTAGTCGGCATTTGCCTTTTGTATTTAATTCCGACGCAATTTCTGTGTTTCATCGTCAATAAGAAGGTCTAAGGGATACAGTAAACCTGAAGTGAAGCATCGGAATCTATAACTAGTGTCACAGGAGTGGTTCAAAACATAGTCAGTAAGAAGAGTCAATCTTCTTGTACTTAAGTTGGCATTGTGCATTTCGTATTTAATTCCGATGCAATTTCTGTGTTTCACCGGCAATAAGAAGGTCAGAGGGATGCAGGAAGCCTGAAGTGAAGCATCGGAATCTATAACTAGTGTCACTGGAATGGTTCAAACAAAGACAGTAAGAAGAGTCAGTCTTCTTGTACTTAAGTCGGCATTGTGCATTTTGTATTTAATTCCGATGCAATATCTGTTTTTCATCGTCAATAGGAAGGTCAGAGGGAAACGGTAAACCTGAAGTGAAGCATCGGAATCTCTAACTAGTGTCACGGGAATGCTTCAAAATCACAGTCAGTAAGATGAGTCAATCTTCTTGTCCTTAAGTCGGCATTGTGCCTCTTGTATTTAATTCCGATGCAATTTCTGTGTTTCATCGTCAATAAGAAGGTCCAAGGGAAACTGTAAACCTGGAGTGAAGCATCGGAATCTATAACTAGTGTCACAGTAATGGTTCAAAACATAGACAGTAAGAAGAGTCAGACGTCTTGTACTGATGTCGGCATTGTGCCTTTTGTATTTAATTCCGATGCAATTTCTGTGTTTCGTCGTCAATACGAAGGTCCAAGGGATACAGTAAACCTGAAGTGAAGCATCGGAATCTATAACTAGTGTCACTGGAATGTTTCAAAATATAGACAGTAAGAAGAGTCAGTCTTCTTGTACTTAAGTCGGCATTGTGCCTTTTGTATTTAATTCCGATGCAATTCCTGTGTTTCATCATCAACAAGAAGGTCCAAGGGATACAGTAAACCTGGACTGTAGCATCGGAATCTATAACTTGTGTCACGGGAATGGTTCAAACATAGACAGTTAGAAGAGTCAGTCTTCGTGTACTTAAGTCGGCATTTTGCCTTTTGTATTTAATTCTGATGCAATTTCTGTGTTTCATCGTCAATAAGAAGGTCCAAGGGATACAGTAAACCTGACGTGAAGCATCGGAATCTATAACTAGTGTCACAGGAATGGTTCAAAACATAGACAGTAGAAGAGTCAGTCTTCTTGTACTTAAGTCGGCATTGTGCCTTTTGTATTTAATTCCGATGCAATTTCTGTGTTTCATCGTCAATAAGAAGGTCAGTGGGATACAGTAAACCTGAAGTGAAGCATCGGAATCCAAAAGTAGTGTCACAGGAATGATTCAAAACATAGACAGTGGGAAGAGTCAGTCTTCTTGTACCTAAGTCGGCATTGTGCCTTTTGTATTTAAATCCGATGCAATTTCTGTGTTTCATCGTCAATAAGAAGGTCCAAGGTATACAGTAAACCTGAAGTGAAGCATCGGAATCTACAACTAGTGTCACAGTAATGGTTCAAAACATAGACAGTATGAAGAGTCAGACGTCTTGTACTGATGTCGGCATTGTGCCTTTTGTATTTAATTCCGATGCAATTTCTGTGTTTCATCGTCAATAAGAAGGTCCAAGGGATACAGTAAACCTGAAGTGAAGCATCGGAATCTATAACTAGTGCCACTGGAATGTTTCAAAATATAGACAGTAAGAAGAGTCAGTCTTCTTGTACTTAAGTCGGCATTGTGCCTTTTGTATTTAATTCTGTTGCAATTTCTGTGTTTCATCATCAACAAGAAGGTCCAAGGGATACAGTAAACCTGGACTGTAGCATCGGAATCTATAACTTGTGTCACAGGAATGGTTCAAAACATAGACAGTAAGAAGAGTCAGTCTTCGTGTACTTAAGTCGGCATTTTGCCTTTTGTATTTAATTCTGTTGCAATTTCTGTGTTTCATCGTCAATAAGAAGGTCCAAGGGATACAGTAAACCTGAAGTGAAGCATCGGAATCTACAACTAGTGTCACAGGAATGGTTCAAAACATAGACAGTAAGAAGAGTCAGTCTTCTTGTACTTAAGTCGGCATTGTGCCTTTTCTATTTAATTCCGATGCAATTTTTGTGTGTCATCGTCAATAACAAGGTCCAAGGGATACAGTAAACCTGCAGTGAAGCATCGGAATCTATTACTAGTGTCAATGGAATGGTTCAAATCATAGACAGTAAGAAGAGTCAGTCTTCTTGTAGTTAAGTCGGCATTGTGCCTTTTGTATTTAATTCCGATGCATTTTCTGTGTTTTATCGTCAATACGAAGGTCAGAGGGATATAGTAAACCTGAAGTGAAGCATCGGAATCTATAACTAGTGTCACAGGAATGGTTCAAAACGTAGACAGTAAAAAGAGTCAGTCTTCTTGTACTTAAGTAGGCATTGTGGCGTTTCAATTTAATTCCGATTCAATTTCTGTGTTTCCTCGTCAATAAGAAGGTCAGAGGGATACAGTAAACCTCAAGTGAAGCATCGGAATCTATAACTAGTGTCACAGGAATGGTTCAAAACGTAGTCAGTAGGAAGAATCGGTCTTCATGTACTTAAGTCGGCGTTGTGCCTTATGTATTTAATTCCGATGCAATTTCTGTGTTTCATCGTCAATAAGAAGGTCCAAGCGATACAGTAAACCTGAAGTGAAGCATCGGAATCCATAACTAGTGTCACAGGAATGGTTCAATACATAGACAGTAGAAATAGTCAGTCTTCTTGTTCTTAAGTCGGCATTGTGCCTTTTCTATTTAGTTCCGATGCAATTTGTGTGTTTCATCGTCAATAACAAGGTCCAAGGGATACAGTAAACCTGGAGTGATGCATCGGAATCTATAACTAGTGTCACAGGAATGGTTCAAAACATAGTCAGTAAGAAGAATCAGTCTTCTTGTACTTAAGTCGGCATTGTGCCTTTTGTAAGTTATTCCGATGCAATTTCTATGTTTCATCATCAATAAGAAGGTCAGAGGGATACAGTAATCGTGAAGTGAAGAATCGGAATCTATAACTAGTGTCACAGGAATGGTTCAAAACATAGTAAGTAAGAGGAGTCAATCTTCTTGTACTTCAGTTGGCATTGTGCATTTCGTATTTAATTCCGATGCTATTTCTGTGTTTCACCGGCATTAAGAAGGCACAAGGGATACAGTAAACCTGAAGTGAAGCATCGGACTCCATAAATAGTGTCACAGAAATGGTTCAAAACATAGACAGTAAAAGAGTCAGTCTTCTTGTACTTAAGTCGGCATTGTGTCTTTTGTATTTAATTCCGATGCAATTTCTGAGTTTCATCGGCAATACGGTCAGAGGGATACAGTAAACCGGAAGTGAAGCATCGGAATCTATAACTAGTGTCACAGGAATGGTTCAAAACATAGACAGTAGGAAGAGTCAGTCTTCTTGTACATAAATCGGCAATTTGCCTTTTGTATTTCATTCCGATGCAATTTCTGTGTTTCATCGTCAATAAGAAGGTCAGAGGGATACAGTAAACCTGAAGTGAAGCACCGGAATCCAAAACAAGTGTCACAAGAATGATTCGAAACATAGACACTAGGAAGAGTCAGTCTTCTTGTACTTAAGTCGGCATTGTGCATTTTGTATTTAATTCCGATGCAATTTCTGCGTTTTATCGTCAATAAGAAGGTCCAGGGTATACAGTAAACCTGAAGTGAAGCATCGGAATCTATAACAAGTGTCACAGGAATGGTTCAAAACATAGTCGGTAAGAACAGTCAGTCTTCTTGTATTTAAGTCGACACTGTGCCTTTTGTATTCAATTCCAATGCAATTTCTGTGTTTCATCGTCAATAAGAAGGTCCAAGGTATACAGTAAACTTGAAGTGAAGCTTCGGAATCTATAACTAGTGTCACAGGAATGGTTCAAAACATAGTTAGTAAGAAGAGTCAGTCTTCTTGTACTTAAGTCGGCATTGTGCATTTTTCTATTTAATTCCGATGCAATTTCTGTGTTTCATCGTCAATAAGAAGGTCCAAGGGATACAGTAAACCTGGAGTGAAGCATCGGAATCTATAACTAGTGTCACAGGAATGGTTCAAAAGATAGACAGTAAGAAGAGTCAGTCTTCTTGTACTTAAGTCGACATTGTGCCTTTTCTATTTAATTCCGATGCAATTTCTGTGTTTCATCGCCAATAACAGGGTCAGAGGGATACAATAAACCCGAAGTGAAGCATCGGAATCTATAACTAGTGTCACAGGAATGGTTCAAACATAGTCAGTAAGAAGAGTCAGTCTTCTTGTACTTAAGTCGGCATTGTGCCTTTTGTATCTTATTCCGATGCAATTTCTGTGTTTCATCATCAATAAGAAGGCAAGATGGATACAGTAATCCAGAAGTGAAGCATCGGAATCTATAACTAGTGTCACAGGAATGGTTCAAAACATAGTCAGTAAGAAGAGTCAATTTTCCTGTACTTAAGTTGGCATTGTGCATTTCGTATTTAATTCCGATGCAATTTCTGTGTTACACCGGCATTAAGAATGCCCAAGGGATACAGTAAACCTGAAGTGAAGCATCGGACTCTATAAATAGTGTCACAGAAAAGTTTCAAATCTTAGACAGTAGAAGAGTCAGTCTTCTTGTACTTAAGTCGGCATTGTTTCTTTTGTATTTAATTCCGACGCAATTTCTGTGTTTCATCGTCAATAAGAAGGTCCAAGGGAAACAGTAAACCTCAAGTGAAGCATCGGAATCTATAACTAGTGTCACAGGAACTGTTCAAAGCATAGTAAGTAAGAAGAGTCAGTCTTGTTGTCCTTAAGGTGGCATTGTGCCTTTTGTATTTAATTCCGATGCAATTTCTGATTTTCATCGGCAATACGGTCAGAGGGATACAGTACACTTAAAGTGAAGCATCGGAATCTATAACTAGTGTCACAGGAATGGTTCAAAACATAGACAGTAGGAAGAGTCAGTTTTCTTGTACTTAAGTCGGCATTGGGCATTTTGTATTTCATTCCGATGCAATTTCTGTGTTTCATCGTGAATAAGAAGGTCAGAGGGATACAGTAAACCTGAAGTGAAGCATCGGAATCCAAAACTAGTGTCACAGGAATGATTCAAAACATTGACAGTAGGAAGGGTCAGTCTTCTTGTACTTAAGTCGGCATTGTGAATTTTGTATTTAATTCCGATGCAATTTCTGTGCTTCATCGTCAATAACAAGGTCCAAGGGATACAATAAAATTGAAGTCATGCATCGGAATCTATAACTAGTGTCACAGGAATGGTTCAAAACGTAGACAGTAAGAAGAGTCAGTCTTCTTGTACTTAAGTAGGCATTGTGGCGTTTCAATTTAATTCCGATTCAATTTCTGTGTTTCCTCGTCAATAAGAAGGTCAGAGGGATACAGTAAACCTCAAGTGAAGCATCGGAATCTATAACTAGTGTCACAGGAATGGTTCAAAACATAGTCAGTAGGAAAAATCGGTCTTCATGTACTTAAGTCGGCGTTGTGCCTTATGTATTTAATTCCGATGCAATTTCTGTGCTTCATCGTCAAAAAGAAGGTCCAAGCGATACAGTAAACCTGAAGTGAAGCATCGGAATCCATAACTAGTGTCACAGGAATGGTTCAAAACATAGACAGTAGAAAGAGTCAGTCTTCTTGTTCTTAAGTCGGCATTGTGCCTTTTCTATTTAGTTCCGATGCAATTTCTGTGTTTCATCGTCAATAACAAGGTCCATGGGATACAGTAAACCTGGAGTGATGCATCGGAATCTATGACTAGTGTCACAGGAATGGTTCAAAACGTAGACAGTAAGAAGAGTCAGACTTCTTGTACTTAAGTAGGCATTGTGGCTTTTCTATTTAATTCCGATACAATTTCTGTGTTTCCTCGTCAATAAGAAGGTCAGAGGGATACAGTAAACCTCAAGTCAAGCATCGGAATCTATAACTAGTGGCACAGGAATGGTTCAAAATATAGTCAGGAGAAAGAGTCGGTCTTCATGTACTTAAGTCGGCATTGTGCCTCAGGTATTTAATTCCGATGCAATTTCTGTGTTTCATCGTCAATAAGAAGGTCCAAGGGATACAGTAAATCTGGAGTGAAGCATCGGAATCTAAAACTAGTGTCACAGGAATGGTTCAAAGCATAGACAGTAAGAGGAGTCAGTCTTCTTGTACTTAAGTCGGCATTGTGCCTTTTCTATTTAATTCCAATGCAATTTCTCTGTTTCGTCGTCAATAGGAAGGTCAGAGGGATACAATAAACCTGAAGTGAACCATCGGAATCTATACCTAGTGTCACAGGAATGGTTCAAAGCATAGTCAGTAAGAACAGTCAGCCTTCTTGCCCTTAAGTCGCATTGTGCCTTTTGTATTTAATTCCCACGCAATTTCTGTGTTTTATCGTCAATGAGAAGGTCCAAGGGATACAGTAAACATGGAGTGTAGCATCGGAATCTATACCTTGTGTCACAGGAATGGTTCAAATCATAGACAGTAAGAAGAGTCAGTCTTCGTGTACTTAAGTCGGCATTTGCCTCTTGTATTTAATTCCGATGCAATTTCTGTGTTTCATCGTCAATAAGATGGTCTAAGGGATACAGTAAACCTGAAGTGAAGCATCAGAATCTATAACTAGGGTCACAGGAATGGTTCAAAACATAGACAGTAAGAAGAGTCAGTCTTCTTGTACTTAAGTCGGCATTGTGCCTTTTGTAAGTTATTCCGATGCAATTTCTGTGTTTCATCATCAATAAGAAGGTCAGAGGGATACAGTAATCCTGAAGTGAAGAATCGGAATCTATAACTAGTGTCACAGGAATGGTTCAAAACATAGTCAGTAAGAAAAGTCAATCTTCTTGTACTTAAGTTGGCATTGTGCATTTCGTATTTAATTCCGATGCTATTTCTGTGTTTCACCGGCATTAAGAAGGCACAAGGGATACAGTAAACCTGAAGTGAAGCATCGAACTCCATAAATAGTGTCACAGAAATGGTTGAAACATTGACAGTAAAAGAGTCAGTCTTCTAGTACTTAAGTCGGCATTGTTTCTTTTGTATTTAATTCCGATGCAATTTCTGTGTTTCATCGTCAATAAGAAGGTCCAAGGGAAACAGTAAACCTCAAGTGAAGCATCGGAATCTATAACTAGTGTTACAAAATGGTTCAAAACATAGTCAGTAAGAAGAGTCAGTCTTCTTGTCCCTAAGTCGGCATTGTGCCTTTTGTATTTAATTCCGATGCAATTTCTGAGTTTCATCGGCAATACGGTCAGAGGGATACAGTAAACCTGAAGTGAAGCATCGGAATCTATAACTTGTGTCACAGGAATGGTTCAAAACATAGACAGTAGGAAGAGTCAGTCTTCTTGTACTTAAGTCGGCAATTTGCATTTTGTATTTCATTCCGATGCAATTTCTGTGTTTCATCTTCAATAAGAAGGTCAGAGGGATACAGTAAACCTGAAGTGAAGCATCGTAATCCAAACAAGTGTCACAGGAATGATTCAAAACATAGACAGTAGGATGAGTCAGTCTTCTTGTACTTAAGTCGGCATTGCGCATTTTGTATTTAATTCCGATGCAATTTCTGGTTTTCATCGTCAATAAGAAGGTCCAGGGTATACAGTAAACCTGAAGTGAAGCATCGGAATCTATAACAAGTGTCACAGGAATGGTTCAAAACATAGTCAGTAAGAACAGTCAGTCTTCTTGTATTTAACTCGACACTGTGCCTTTTGTATTCAATTCCAAAGCAATTTTTGTGTTTCATCGACAATAAGAAGGTCCAAGGTATACGGTCAACTTGAAGTGAAGCATCGGAATCTATAATTAGTGTCACAGGAATGTTTCAATACATAGTTAGTAAGAAGAGTCAGTCTTCTTGTACTTAAGTCGGCATTGTGCCTTTTCTGTTTAATTCCGATGCAATTTCTGTGTTTCATCGTCAATAAGAAGGTCCAAGGGATACAGTAAACCTGGAGTGAAGCATCGGAATCTATAACTAGTGTCACAGGAATGGTTCAAAACATAGACAGTAAGAAGAGTCAGTCTTCTTGTATTTAAGTCGACATTGTGCCTTCTCTATTTAATTCCGATGTAATTTCTATGT
The DNA here is from genome assembly GCF_021461385.2 of Schistocerca piceifrons. Taxonomy (NCBI): domain Eukaryota; kingdom Metazoa; phylum Arthropoda; class Insecta; order Orthoptera; family Acrididae; genus Schistocerca; species Schistocerca piceifrons. Next base: position 381,484 of record NW_025727435.1, on the reverse strand, counting down.
TTCATCGTCAATAAGAAGGTCAGAGGTATACAATAAACCAGAAGTGAAGCATCGGAATCTATAACTAGTTTCACAGGAATGGTTCAAACATAGTCAGTAAGAAGAGTCAGTCTTCTTGTACTTAAGTCGGCATTGTGCCTTTTGTATCTTATTCCGATGCAATTTCTGTGTTTCATCATCAATAAGAAGGTCAGAGGGATACAGTAATCCTGAAGTGAAGCATCGGAATTTGTAACTAGTGTCACAGGAATGGTTCAAAACATAGTCAGTAAGAAGAGTCAATCTTTTTGTACTTAAGTTGGCATTGTGCATTTCTTATTTAATTCCGATGCAATTTCTGTGTTTCACCGGCATTAAGAAGGCCCAAGGGATACAGTAAACCTGAAGTGTAGCATCGGACTCTATAAATAGTGTCACAGAAAAGGTTCAAAACTTAGACAGTAGAAGAGTCAGTCTTCTTGTACTTAAGTCGGCATTGTTGCTTTTGTATTTAATTCCGATGCAATTTCTGTGTTTCATCGTCAATAAGAAGGTCCAAGGGAAACAGTAAACCTCAAGTGAAGCATCGGAATCTATAACTAGTGTCACAGGAACGGTTCAAAGCATAGTCAGTAAGAAGAGTCAGTCTTGTTGTCCTTAAGGTGGCATTGTGCCTTTTGTATTTAATTCCGATGCAATTTCTGAGTTTCATCGGCAATACCGTCAGAGGGATACAGTACACCTAAAGTGAAGCATCGGAATCTATAACTAGTGTCACAGGAATGGTTCAAAACATAGACAGTAGGAAGAGTCAGTCTTCTTGTACTTAAGTCGGCATTGTGCCTTTTGTATTTCATTCCGATGCAATTTCTGAGTTTCATCGTCAATAAGAAGGTCAGAGGGATACAGTAAACCTGAAGTGAAGCATCGGAATCCAAAACTCGTGTCACAGGAATGATTCAAAACATAGACAGTAGGAAGGGTCAGTCTTCTTGTACTTAAGTCGGCATTGTGCATTTTGTATTTAATTCCGATGCAATTTCTGTGTTTCATCGTCAATAAGAAGGTCCAAGGTATACTGTAAACCTGAAGTTAAGCATCGGAATCTATAACAAGTGTCACAGGAATGGTTCAAAACATAGTCAGTAAGAAGAGTCAGTCTTCTTGTATTTAAGTCGGCACTGTGAATTTTGTATTTAATTCGGATGCAATTTCTGTGTTTCATCGTCAATAAGAATTTCAGAGGGATACAATAAACCTGAAGAGAAGCATCGGAATCTATAACCAGTGTCACAGGAATGGTTCAAACATAGTCAGTAAGAACAGTCAGTCTTCATGTCCTTAAGTCGGCATTGTGCCTTTTGTATTTAATTCCGACGCAATTTCTGTGTTTCATCGTCAATAAGAAGGTCAGAGGGATACAGTAAACCTGAAGTGAAGCATTGGAATCTATGAGTAGTGTCACAGGAATCGTTCAAAACATACTCAGTAAGAAGAGTCAGTCTTCTTGTACATAAGTTGGCATTGTGCCTTTCGTATTTAATTCCGATACAATTTCTGTGTTTCACCGGCAATAAGAAGGTCAAAGGGATACAGTAAACCTGAAGTGAAGCATCGGAACATATAACTAGTGTCACAGGAATGGTTCACACATAGACACTAAGAAGAGTCAGTCTTCTTGTCCTTAAGTCGGCATTGTGCCTCTTGTATTTAATTCCGATGCAATTTCTGTTTTTCATCGTCAATAAGAGAGTCCAAGAGATACTGTAAACCTATAGTGAAGCATCGGAATCTGTAACTAGTGTCACAGTAATGGTTCAAAACATAGACAGTAAGAAGAGTCAGTCTTCTTGTACTTAAGCCGGCATTGTGCCTTTTGTGTTTAATTCCGATGCAATTTCTGTGTTTCATCGTCAATAGGAAGGTCAGAGGGAAACAGTAAACCTGAAGTGAAGCATCGGAATCTATAACTAGTGTCACAGGAATGGTTCAAAACATAGTCAGTATGAAGAGTCAGTCTTCTTGTCCTTAAGTCGGCATTGTGCCTTTTGTATTTAATTCAGATGCAATTTCTGTGTTTCAATGCCAATAAGAAGGTCAGTGGGATACAGTAAACCTGAAGTGCATCGGAATCCAAAACAAGTGTCACAGGAATGATTCAAAACATAGACAGTAGGAAGAGTCAGTCTTCTTGTACGTACGTCGACATTGTGCCTTTTGTATTTAAATCCGATGCAATTTCTGTGTTTCATCATCAATAAGAAGGTCCAAGGTACACAGTAAACCTGAAGTGAAGCATCGGAATCTATAACTAGTGTCACAGGAATGGTTCAAAACATAGTCAGTAAGAAGGGTCAGTCTTGTTGTCCTTACGGTGGCATTGTGCCTTTTGCATTTAATTCCGATGCAATTTCTGAGTTTCATCGGTAATACGGTCAGAGGGATACAGTACACCTAAAGTGAAGCATCGGAATCTATAACTAGTGTCACAGGAATAGTTCAAAACATAGACAGTAGGAAGAGTCAGTCTTCTTGTACTTAAGTCGGCATTGTGCCTTTTGTATTTCATTCCGATGCAATTTCTGAGTTTCATCGTCAATAAGTAGGTCAGAGGGATACAGTAAACCAGAAGTGAAGCATCGGAATCCAAAACTAGTGACACAGGAATGATTCAAAACATAGACAGTAGGAAGGGTCAGTCTTCTTGTACTTAAGTCGGCATTGTGCATTTTGTATTTAATTCCGATGCAATTTCTGTGTTTCATCGTCAATAAGAAGGTCCATGGTATACAGTAAACCAGAAGTGAAGCATCGGAATCTATAACAAGTGTCACAGGAATGGTTCAAAGCATAGTCAGTAAGAAGAGTCAGTCTTCTTGTATTTAATTCGGCACTGTGCCTTTTGTATTTAATTCCGATGCAATTTCTGTGTTTCATCGTCAATAAGAAGGTCAGAGGGATACAATAAACCTGAAGTGAAGCATCGGAATCTATAACTAGTGTCACAGGAATGGTTCAAACATAGTCAGTTAGAACAGTCAGTCTTCTTGTCCTTAAGTCGGCATTGTGCCTCTTGTATTTAATTCCGATGCAATTTCTGTTTTTCATCGTCAATAAGAGGGTCCAAGAGATACTGTAAACCTATAGTGAAGCATCGGAATCTGTAACTAGTGTCACAGTAATGGTTCAAAACATAGACAGCAAGAAGAGTCAGTCTTCTTGTACTTAAGTCGGCATTGTGCCTTTTGTATTTAATTCCGATGCAATTCCTTTGTTTCATCGTCAATAGGAAGGTCAGAGGGAAACAGTAAATCTGAAGTGAAGCATCGGAATCTATAACTAGTGTCACAGGAATGGTTCAAAACATAGTCAGTATGAAGAGTCAGTCTTCTTGTCCTTAAGTCGGCATTGTGCCTTTTGTATTTAATTCCGATGCAATTTCTGTGTTTCAATGTCAATAAGAAGGTCAGTGGGATACAGTATACCTGAAGTGAAGCATCGGAATCCAAAACAAGTGTCACAGGAATGATTCAAAACATAGACAGTAGGAAGAGTCAGTCTTCTTGTACTTAAGTCGGCATTGTGCCTTTTGTATTTAAATCCGATGCAATTTCTGTGTTTCATCGTCAATAAGAAGGTCCAAGGTACACAGTAAACCTGAAGTGAAGCATCGGAATCTATAACTAGTGTCACAGGAATGGTTCAAAACATAGTCAGTAAGAAGAGTCAGTCTTCTTGTACTTAAGACGGCATTGTGACTTTTCTATTTAATTCCAATGCAATTTCTGTGTTTCATCGTCAATAAGAAGGTCCAAGGGATACAGTAAACCTGGAGTGAAGCATCGGAATCTAAAACTAGTGTCAGAGGAATGGTTCAAATCATAGACAGTTAGAGGAGGCAGTCTTCTTGTACTTAAGTCGGCATTGTGCCATTTGTATTTAATTCCGATGCAATTTCTGTCTTTCGTCGTCAATAGGAAGGTCAGAGGGATACAATTAACCTGAAGTGAAGCATCGGAATCTATAACTAGTGTCACAGTAATGGTTCAAAACATAGACAGTAAGAAGAGTGAGATGTCTTGTACTGAAGCCGGCATTGTGCCTTTTGTATTTAATTGCGATGCAATTTCTGTGTTTCATCGTCAATAAGAAGGTCCAAGGGATGCAGTAAACCTGAAGTGAAGCATCGGAATCTATAACTAATGTCACTGGAATGGTTCAAAATATAGACAGTAAGAAGAGTCAGTCTTCTTGTACTTAAGTCGACATTGTGCCTTTTGTATTTATTTCCGATGCAATTTCTGTGTTTCATCGTCAATAAGAAGGTCCAAGGGATACAGTAAACCTGGACTGTAGCATCGGAAACTATAAATTGTGTCACAGGAATGGTTCAAAACATAGACAGTAAGCAGAGTCAGTCTTCTTGTACTTAAGTCGACATTGTGCCTTTTCTATTTAATTCTGATGCAATTTCTGTGTTTCATCGTCAATAAGAAGGTCAGAGGGATACAATAAACCTGAAGTGAACCATCGGAATCTATACCTAGTGTCACAGGAATGGTTCAAAGCATAGTCAGTAAGAACAGTCAGCCTTCTTGCCCTTAAGTCGCATTGTGCCTTTTGTATTTAATTCCCACGCAATTTCTGTGTTTCATCGTCAATGAGAAGGTCCAAGGGATACAGTAAACATGGAGTGTAGCATCGGAATCTATACCTTGTGTCACAGGAATGGTTCAAATCATAGACAGTAAGAAGAGTCAGTCTTCGTGTACTTAAGTCGGCATTTGCCTTTTGTATTTAATTCCGATGCAATTTCTGAGTTTCATCGGCAATATGGTCAGAGGGATACAGTAAACCTGAAGTGAAGCATCGGAATCTATAACTTGTGTCACAGGAATGGTTCAAAACATAGACAGTAGGAAGAGTCAGTCTTCTTGTACTTAAGTCGGCAATTTGCGTTTTGTATTTCATTCCGATGCAATTTCTGTGTTTCATCTTCAATAAGAAGGTCAGAGGGATACAGTAAACCTGAAGTGAAGCATCGTAATCCAAACAAGTGTCACAGGAATGATTCAAAACATAGACGGTAGGATGAGTCAGTCTTCTTGTACTTAAGTCGGCATTGCGCATTTTGTATTTAATTCCGATGCAATTTCTGGTTTTCATCGTCAATAAGAAGGTCCAGGGTATACAGTAAACCTGAAGTGAAGCATCGGAATCTATAACAAGTGTCACAGGAATGGTTCAAAACATAGTCAGTAAGAACAGTCAGTCTTCTTGTATTTAACTCGACACTGTGCCTTTTGTATTCAATTCCAAAGCAATTTTTGTGTTTCATCGACAATAAGAAGGTCCAAGGTATACGGTCAACTTGAAGTGAAGCATCAGAATCTATAACTAGTGTCACAGGAATGTTTCAATACATAGTTAGTAAGAAGAGTCAGTCATCTTGTACTTAAGTCGGCATTGTGCCTTTTCTGTTTAATTCCGATGCAATCTCTGTGTTTCATCGTCAATAAGAAGGTCCAAGGGATACAGTAAACCTGGAGTGAAGCATCGGAATCTATAACTAGTGTCACAGGAATGATTCAAAACATAGACAGTAAGAAGAGTCAGTCTTCTTGTATTTAAGTCGACATTGTGCCTTCTCTATTTAATTCCGATGTAATTTCTATGTTTCATCGTCAATACGAAGGTCAGAGGGATACAATAAACCAGAAGTGAAGCATCGGAATCTATAACTAGTTTCACAGGAATGGTTCAAACATAGTCAGTAAGAAGAGTCAGTCTTCTTGTACTTAGGTCGGCATTGTGCCTTTTGTATCTTATTCCGATGCAATTTCTGTGTTTCATCATCAATAAGAAGGTCAGAGGGATACAGTAATCCTGAAGTGAAGCATCGGAATTTGTAACTAGTGTCACAGGAATGGTTCAAAACATAGTCAGTAAGAAGAGTCAATCTTTTTGTACTTAAGTTGGCATTGTGCATTTCTTATTTAATTCCGATGCAATTTCTGTGTTTCACCGGCATTAAGAAGGCCCAAGGGATACAGTAAACCTGAAGTGTAGCATCGGACTCTATAAATAGTGTCACAGAAAAGGTTCAAAACTTAGACAGTAGAAGAGTCAGTCTTCTTGTACTTAAGTCGGCATTGTTGCTTTTGTATTTAATTCCGATGCAATTTCTGTGTTTCATCGTCAATAAGAAGGTCCAAGGGAAACAGTAAACCTCAAGTGAAGCATCGGAATCTATAACTAGTGTCACAGGAACGGTTCAAAGCATAGTCAGTAAGAAGAGTCAGTCTTGTTGTCCTTAAGGTGGCATTGTGCCTTTTGTATTTAATTCCGATGCAATTTCTGAGTTTCATCGGCAATACCGTCAGAGGGATACAGTACACCTAAAGTGAAGCATCGGAATCTATAACTAGTGTCACAGGAATGGTTCAAAACATAGACAGTAGGAAGAGTCAGTCTTCTTGTACTTAAGTCGGCATTGTGCCTTTTGTATTTCATTCCGATGCAATTTCTGAGTTTCATCGTCAATAAGAAGGTCAGAGGGATACAGTAAACCTGAAGTGAAGCATCGGAATCCAAAACTAGTGTCACAGGAATGATTCAAAACATAGACAGTAGGAAGGGTCAGTCTTCTTGTACTTAAGTCGGCATTGTGCATTTTGTATTTAATTCCGATGCAATTTCTGTGTTTCATCGTCAATAAGAAGGTCCAAGGTATACAGTAAACCTGAAGTTAAGCATCGGAATCTATAACAAGTGTCACAGGAATGGTTCAAAACATAGTCAGTAAGAAGAGTCAGTCTTCTTGTATTTAAGTCGGCACTGTGAATTTTGTATTTAATTCGGATGCAATTTCTGTGTTTCATCGTCAATAAGAAGGTCAGAGGGATACAATAAACCTGAAGAGAAGCATCGGAATCTATAACCAGTGTCACAGGAATGGTTCAAACATAGTCAGTAAGAACAGTCAGTCTTCTTGTCCTTAAGTCGGCATTGTGCCTTTTGTATTTAATTCCGACGCAATTTCTGTGTTTCATCGTCAATAAGAAGGTCAGAGGGATACAGTAAACCTGAAGTGAAGCATTGGAATCTATGAGTAGTGTCACAGGAATCGTTCAAAACATACTCAGTAAGAAGAGTCAGTCTTCTTGTACATAAGTTGGCATTGTGCCTTTCGTATTTAATTCCGATACAATTTCTGTGTTTCACCGGCAATAAGAAGGTCAAAGGGATACAGTAAACCTGAAGTGAAGCATCGGAACATATAACTAGCGTCACAGGAATGGTTCAAACATAGACACTAAGAAGAGTCAGTCTTCTTGTCCTTAAGTCGGCATTGTGCCTCTTGTATTTAATTCCGATGCAATTTCTGTTTTTCATCGTCATTAAGAGAGTCCAAGAGATACTGTAAACCTATAGTGAAGCATCGGAATCTGTAACTAGTGTCACAGTAATGGTTCAAAACATAGACAGTAAGAAGAGTCAGTCTTCTTGTACTTAAGCCGGCATTGTGCCTTTTGTGTTTAATTCCGATGCAATTTCTGTGTTTCATCGTCAATAGGAAGGTCAGAGGGAAACAGTAAACCTGAAGTGAAGCATCGGAATCTATAACTAGTGTCACAGGAATGGTTCAAAACATAGTCAGTATGAAGAGTCAGTCTTCTTGTCCTTAAGTCGGCATTGTGCCTTTTGTATTTAATTCAGATGCAATTTCTGTGTTTCAATGCCAATAAGAAGGTCAGTGGGATACAGTAAACCTGAAGTGAAGCATCGGAATCCAAAACAAGTGTCACAGGAATGATTCAAAACATAGACAGTAGGAAGAGTCAGTCTTCTTGTACTTAAGTCGGCATTGTGCCTTTTGTATTTAAATCCGATGCAATTTCTGTGTTTCATCATCAATAAGAAGGTCCAAGGTACACAGTAAACCTGAAGTGAAGCATCGGAATCTATAACTAGTGTCACAGGAATGGTTCAAAACATAGTCTGTAAGAAGGGTCAGTCTTGTTGTCCTTACGGTGGCATTGTGCCTTTTGCATTTAATTCCGATGCAATTTCTGAGTTTCATCGGCAATACGGTCAGAGGGATACAGTACACCTAAAGTGAAGCATCGGAATCTATAACTAGTGTCACAGGAATAGTTCAAAACATAGACAGTAGGAAGAGTCAGTCTTCTTGTACTTAAGTCGGCATTGTGCCTTTTGTATTTCATTCCGATGCAATTTCTGAGTTTCATCGTCAATGAGTAGGTCAGAGGGATACAGTAAACTTGAAGTGAAGCATCGGAATCCAAAACTAGTGACACAGGAATGATTCAAACATAGACAGTAGGAAGGGTCAGTCTTCTTGTACTTAAGTCGGCATTGTGCATTTTGTATTTAATTCCGATGCAATTTCTGTGTTTCATCGTCAATAAGAAGGTCCATGGTATACAGTAAACCAGAAGTGAAGCATCGGAATCTATAACAAGTGTCACAGGAATGGTTCAAAGCATAGTCAGTAAGAAGAGTCAGTCTTCTTGTATTTAATTCGGCACTGTGCCTTTTGTATTTAATTCCGATGCAATTTCTGTGTTTCATCGTCAATAAGAAGGTCAGAGGGATACAATAAACCTGAAGTGAAGCATCGGAATCTATAACTAGTGTCACAGGAATGGTTCAAACATAGTCAGTTAGAACAGTCAGTCTTCTTGTCCTTAAGTCGGCATTGTGCCTCTTGTATTTAATTCCGATGCAATTTCTGTTTTTCATCGTCAATAAGAGGGTCCAAGAGATACTGTAAACCTATAGTGAAGCATCGGAATCTGTAACTAGTGTCACAGTAATGGTTCAAAACATAGACAGCAAGAAGAGTCAGTCTTCTTGTACTTAAGTCGGCATTGTGCCTTTTGTATTTAATTCCGATGCAATTTCTTTGTTTCATCGTCAATAGGAAGGTCAGAGGGAAACAGTAAATCTGAAGTGAAGCATCGGAATCTATAACTAGTGTCACAGGAATGGTTCAAAACATAGTCAGTATGAAGAGTCAGTCTTCTTGTCCTTCAGTCGGCATTGTGCCTTTTGTATTTAATTCCGATGCAATTTCTGTGTTTCAATGTCAATAAGAAGGTCAGTGGGATACAGTATACCTGAAGTGAAGCATCGGAATCCAAAACAAGTGTCACAGGAATGATTCAAAACATAGACAGTAGGAAGAGTCAGTCTTCTTGTACTTAAGTCGGCATTGTGCCTTTTGTATTTAAATCCGATGCAATTTCTGTGTTTCATCGTCAATAAGAAGGTCCAAGGTACACAGTAAACCTGAAGTGAAGCATCGGAATCTATAACTAGTGTCACAGGAATGGTTCAAAACATAGTCAGTAAGAAGAGTCAGTCTTCTTGTACTTAAGACGGCATTGTGACTTTTCTATTTAATTCCGATGCAATTTCTGTGTTTCATCGTCAATAAGAAGGTCCAAGGGATACAGTAAACCTGGAGTGAAGCATCGGAATCTAAAACTAGTGTCAGAGGAATGGTTCAAATCATAGACAGTAAGAGGAGGCAGTCTTCTTGTACTTAAGTCGGCATTGTGGCATTTGTATTTAATTCCGATGCAATTTCTGTCTTTCGTCGTCAATAGGAAGGTCAGAGGGATACAATAAACCTGAAGTGAAGCATCGGAATCTATAACTAGTGTCACAGTAATGGTTCAAAACATAGACAGTAAGAAGAGTCAGATGTCTTGTACTGAAGCCGGCATTGTGCCTTTTGTATTTAATTCCGATGCAATTTCTGTGTTTCATCGTCAATAAGAAGGTCCAAGGGATGCAGTAAACCTGAAGTGAAGCATCGGAATCTATAACTAGTGTCACTGGAATGGTTCAAAATATAGACAGTAAGAAGAGTCAGTCTTCTTGTACTTAAGTCGACATTGTGCCTTTTGTATTTATTTCCGATGCAATTTCTGTGTTTCATCGTCAATAAGAAGGTCCAAGGGATACAGTAAACCTGGACTGTAGCATCGGAAACTATAAATTGTGTCACAGGAATGGTTCAAAACATAGACAGTAAGCAGAGTCAGTCTTCTTGTACTTAAGTCGACATTGTGCCTTTTCTATTTAATTCTGATGCAATTTCTGTGTTTCATCGTCAATAAGAAGGTCAGAGGGATACAATGAACCTGAAGTGAACCATCGGAATCTATAACTAGTGTCACAGGAATGGTTCAAACATAGTCAGTAAGAATAGTCAGTCTTCTTGTACTTAAGTCGGCATTGTGCTTTTTGTATTTAATTCCGATGCAATTTCTGTGTTTCATCGTCAATAAGAATTTCTGAGGGTTACAGTATACCAGATGTGAAGCATCGGAATCTATAGCTAGTGGCACAGAAATGGATCAAAACATAGTCAGTAAGAAGAGTCAATCTTCTTGTCCTTAAGTCGGCATTGTGCCTCTTGTATTTAATTCCGATGCAATTTCTGTGTTTCATCGTCAATAAGAGGGTCAAAGGGATACTGTAAACCTGGCGTGAAGCATCGGAATCTATAACTAGTGTCACAGTAATGGTTCAAAACATAGACAGTAAGAAGAGTCAGATGTCTTGTACTGAAGCCGGCATTGTGCCTTTTGTATTTAATTCCGATGCAATTTCTGTGTTTCATCGTCAATAAGAGGGTCCTAGGGATACTGTAAACCTGGAGTGAAGCATTGGAATCTATAACTAGTGTCACAGTAATGGTTCAAAACATAGACAGTAAGAAGAGTCAGACGTCTTGTACTTAAGTCGGCATTGTGACTTTTGGATTTATTTCCGATGCAATTTCTGTGTTTCATCGTCAATAAGAACGTCCAAGGGATACAGTAAACCTGAAGTGAAGCATCGGAATCTATAACTAGTGTCACTGGAATGGTTCAATATATAGACAGTAAGAAGAGTCAGTCTTCATTTACTTAAGTCGGCATTGTGCCTTTTGTAATTAATTCCGATGCAATTTCTGTGATTCATCGTCAATAAGAAGTACCAAGGAATACAGTAAACCTGAAGTGAAGCATTGCACACTATAACTAGTGTCACAGAAATGGTTCAAGCATAGACAGTAGAAGAGTCAGTCTTCATGTATTTAAGTCGGCATTGTGCCTTTTGTATTTAATTCCGATGCAATTTTTGTGTTTCATCGTCAATAGGAAGGTCAGAGGGAAACAGTAAACCTGAAGTGAAGCATCGGAATCTGTCACTAGTGTCACAGGAATGGTTCAAAACATAGTCAGTATGAAGAGTCAGTCTTCTTGTCCTTAAGTCGGCAATGTGCCTTTTGTACTTAATTCCGATGCAATTTCTGTGTTTCATCGTCAATAAGAAGGTCAGTGCGATACAGTAAACCTGAAGTGAAGCATCGGAATCCAAAACTAGTGTCACAGGAATGATTCAAAACATAGACAGTAGGAAGAGTCAGTCTTCTTGTACTTGAGTCGGCATTGTGCCTTTTGTATTAAATTCTGATGCCATTTCTGTGTTTCATCGTCAATAAGAAGGTCCAAGGGATACAGTGAACCTGAAGTGAAGCATCGGAATGTACAACTAGTGTCATAGGAGTGGTTCAAAACATAGACAGTAAGAAGGGTCAGCCTTCTTGTACTTAAGTCGGCATTGTGCCTTATCTATTTAATTCCGATGCAATTTCTGTGTTTCGTCGTCAATAGGAAGGTCAGAGGGATACAGTAAACCTGAAGTGAAGTATCGGAATCGATAACTAGTGTCACAGGAATCGTTCAAATCATAGTCAGTAAGAAGAGTCAGTCTTCTTGTACATAAGTTGGCATTGTGCCTTTCGTATTTAATTCCGATTCAATTTATGTGTTTCACCGGCAATAAGAAGGTCAAAGGGATACACGAAACCTGAAGTGATGCATCGGAATCTATAACTAGTGTCACAGGAATGGTTCAAGCATAGACAGTAGAAGAGTCAGTCTTCTTGTACTTAAGTCGGCATTGTGCCTTTTGTATTTAATTCCGATGCAGTTTCTGTGTTTCATCGTCAATAGGAAGGTCAGAGGGAAACAGTAAACCTGAAGTGAAGCATCGGAATCTATAACTAGTGTCACAGGAATGGTTCAAAACATAGTCAGTATGAAGAGTCAGTCTTCTCGTTCTTAAGTCGGCAATGTGCCTTTTGTACTTAATTCCGATGCAATTTCTGTGTTTCATCGTCAATAAGAAGGTCAGTGGGATACAGTAAACCTGAAGTGAAGCATCGGAATCCAAAACTAGTGTCACAGGAAGGATTCAAAGCATAGACAGTAGGAAGAGTCAGTCTTCTTGTACTTGAGTCGGCATTGTGCCTTTTGTATTTAGATCCGATCCAATTTCTGTGTTTCATCGTCCATAAGAAGGTCCAAGGTATACAGTAAACCTGAAGTGAAGCATCGGAATCTATAACTAGTGTCACAGGAATGGTTCCAAACATAGTCAGTAAGAAGAGTCAGTCTTCTTGTACTTAAGACGGCATTGTGACTTTTCTATTTAATTCCGATGCAATTTCTGTGTTTCATCGTCAATAAGAAGGTCCAAGGGATAAAGTAAACCTGGAGTGAAGCATCGGAATCTAAAACTAGTGTCACAGGAATGGTTCAAATCATAGACAGTAAGAGGAGTCAGTCTTCTTGTACTTAAGTCGCCATTGTGCCTTTTGTATTTAATTCCGATGCTATTTCTGTGTCTCGTCGTCAATAGGAAGGTCAGAGGGATACAATAAACCTGAAGTGAAGCATCGGAATCTATAACTAGTGTCACAGGAATGGTTCAAAACATAGTCAGTAAGAACAGTTAGTCTTCTTGTCCTTAAGTCAGCATTGTGCCTTTTGTATTTAATTCCGATGCAATTTCTGTGTTTCATCGTCAATGAGAAGGTCGAAGGGATACAGTAAACGAGGAGTGTAGCATCGGAATCTATAACTTGTGTCACAGGAAGGGTTCAAAACATAGACAGTAAGAAGAGTCATTCTTCGTGTACTTTAGTCGGCATTTGCCTTTTGTATTTAATTCCGACGCAATTTCTGTGTTTCATCGTCAATAAGAAGGTCTAAGGGATACAGTAAACCTAAAGTGAAGCATCGGAATCTATAACTAGTGTCACAGGAATGGTTCAAAACATAGACAGTAAGAAGAGTCAGTCTTCTTGTACCTAGGTCGGCATTGTGCCTTTTGTATCTTATTCCGATGCAATTTCTATGTTTCATCATCAATAAGAAAGTCAGAGGGATACAGTAATCCTGAAGTGAAGCATCGGAATCTATAACTAGTGTCACAGGAATGGTTCAAAACATAGTCAGTAAGAAGAGTCAATCTTCTTGCACTTAAGTTGGCATTGTGCATTTCGTATTTATTTCCGATGCAATTTCTGTGTTTCACCGACAATAAGATGGTCAGAGGGATGCAGGAAACCTGTAGCGAAGCATCGGAATCTATAACTAGTGCCACAGGAGTGGTTCAAACGTAGACAGTAAGAAGAGTCAGTCTTCTTGTACTTAAGTCGGCATTGTGCCTTTTGTATTTAATTCTGATGCAATTTCTGTGTTTCATCGTCAATAAGAGGGTCCAAGGGATACAGTAAACCTGAAGTGAAGCACCGGAATCTATAACTAGAGACACAGGATTAATTCAAAACATAGACAGTAAGAAGAGTCAGTCTTTGTGTACTTAAGTCGGCATTGTGCCTTTTCTATTTAATTCCGATGCAATCTTTGTGTTTGATCGTCAATAACAAGGTCCAAGATATACAGTAAACCTGGAGTGAAGCATCGGAATGTATTACTAGTGTCAATGGAAAGGTTCAAAACATCGACAGTAGGAAGAGTCAGTCTTCTTGTACTTAAGTCGGCATTGTGCCTTTTGTGTTTAATTCCGATGCATTTTCTGTGTTTTATCGTCAATAAGAAGGTCAGAGGGATATAGTAAACCTGAAGTGAAGCATCGAAATCTATAGCTAGTGTCACAGGAATGGATCAAAGCATAGTCAGTAAGAATAGTCAGTCTTCTTGTCCTTAAGTAGGCATTGTGCTTTTGTATTTAATTCCGATGCAATTTCTGTGTTTCATCGTCAATAACAAGGTCCAAGGGATACAGTAAAACTGAAGTCATGCATCGGAATCTATAACTAGTGTCACAGGAATGGTTCAAAACGTAGACAGTAAGAAGAGTCAGTCTTCTTGTACTTAAGTAGGCATTGTGGCGATTCTATTTAATTCCGATTCAATTTCTGTGTTTCCTCGTCAATAAGAAGGTCAGAGGGATACAGTAAACCTCAAGTGAAGCATCGGAATCTATAACTAGTGTCACAGGAATGGTTCAAAACATAGACAGTAAGTGGAGTCAGTCTTCTTGTACTTAAGTCGGCATTTTGCCTTTTGTATTTAATTGCGATGCAATATCTGTGTTTCATCGTCAATAAGAAGGTCCAAGGGATACAGTAAAACTCAAGTGAAGCATCGGAATCTATAACTAGTGTCACAGGAATGGTTCAAAACATAGCCAGTAGGAAGAGTCGGTCTTCATGTACTTAAGTCGGCATTGTGCCTTTTGTATTTAAATCCGATGCAATTTCTGTGTTTCATCGTCAATAAGAAAGTCCAAGGGATACAGTGAAACTGAAGTCATGCATCGGAATCTATAACTAGTGTCACAGGAATGGTTCAAAACATAGACAGTAAGAAGAGTCAGTCGGCTTGTACTTAAGTAGGCATTGTGGCGTTTCAATTTAGTTCCGATTCAATATCTGTGTTTCTCGTCAATAAGAAGGTCAGAGGGATACAGTAAACCTCAAGTGAAGAATCGGAATCTATAACTGGTGTCACAGGAATGGTTCAAAACATAGTCAGTAGGAATAGTCGGTCTTCATGTACTTAAGTCGGCATTGTGCCTTATGTATTTAATTCCGATGCAATTTCTGTGTTTCATCGTCAATAAGAAGGTCCAAGGGATACAGTCAACCTGAAGTGAAGCATCGGAATCTATAAGTAGTGTCACAGGAATGGTTCAAATCATAGACAGTAAGAAGAGTCAGTCTTCTTGTACTTAAGTCGGCATTGTGCCTTTTCTATTTAGTTCCGATGCAATTTCTGTGTTTCATCGTCAATAACAAGGTCCAAGGGATACAGTAAACCTGGAGTGATGCATCGGAATCTATAACTAGGGTCATAGGAATGGTTCAAAACATAGACAGTAAGAAGAGTCAGTCTTCTTGTACTTAAGATGGCATTGTGCCTTTTGTATTTTTTTCCGTTGCAATATCTGTGTTTCATCGACATTAAGAAGGTGCAAGGGATACAGTAAACCTCAAGTGAAGCATCGGAATCTAAAACTAGTGTCACAGGAATTTTTCAAAACATAGTCAGTAGGAAGAGTCGGTCTTCATGTACTTAAATCGGCATTGTGCCTTTTGTATTTAATTCCGATGCAAATTCTGTGTTTCATCGTCAATAAGAAGGTCAGAGGAATTCAGTGAACCTGAAGTGAAGCATCGGAATCTATAGCTAGTGTCACAGGAATGGTTCAAACCATAGTCAGTAGGAAGAGTCGGTGTTCATGTACTTAAGTAGGCATTGTGGTGATTCTTTTTAATTCCGATTCAATTTCTGTGTTTCCTCGTCAATATGAAGGTCAGAGGGATACAGTAAACCTCAAGTGAAGCATCGGAATCTATAACTGGTGTCACAGGAATGGTTCAAAACATAGTCAGTAGGAATAGTCGGTCTTCATGTACTTAAGTCGGCATTGTGCCTTATGTATTTACTTCCGATGCAATTTCTGTGTTTCATCGTCAATAAGAAGGACCAAGGGATACAGTAAACCTAAGGTGAAGCGTCGGTATCTATAACTAGTGTCACAGGAATGGTTCAAAGCATCGTAAGAAGAGTTAGTCTTCTTGTACTTAAGTCGGCATTGTGCCTTTTGTATTTAATTCCGATGCAATTTCTGTGTTTCATCGTCAATAAAAAGGTCCGAGGGATACAGTAAACCTGAAGTGAATCATCGGAATCTATAACTAGTGTCACAGGAATGGTTCAAAACATAGACAGTAGGAGGAGTCAGTCCTCTTGTACTTAAGTTGGCATTGTGCCTTTTCTATTTAATTCCGATGCAATTTCTGTGTTTCATCGCCAATAAGAAGGTCCAAGGGATACAGTAAACCTGGACTGTAGCATCGGAATCTATAACTTGTGTCACAGGAATAGTTCAAAACATAGGCACTAAGAAGAGTCAGACTTCGTGTACTTAAGTCGGCATTTTGCTTTTTGTATTTAACTCCGATTCAATTTCTGTGTTTCATCGTCAATAAGAAGGACCAAGGGATACAGTAAACCTGAAGTGAAGCATCGGAATCTATAACTAGTGTCACAGGAATGGTTCAAAGCTTAGTAAGAAGAGTCAGTCTTCTTGTACTTAAGTCGGCATTGTGCCTTTTGTATTTAATTCCGATGCAATTTCTGTGTTTCATCGTCAATAAAAAGGTCAGAGGGATGCAGTAAACCTGAAGTGAAGCATCGGAATCCAAAACTAGTGTCACAGGAACGGTTCAAAACATAGACAGTAGGAAGAGTCAGTCTTCTTGTACTTAAGTCGCCATTGTGACTTTTGTATTTACTTCCGATGCAATTTCTGTGTTTCATCGTCAATAACAAGGTCCAAGGGATACAGTAAACCTTTAGGGAAGCATCGGAATCTATAACTAGTGTCAATGGAATGGTTCAAAACATAGACAGTAAGAAGAGTCAGTCTTCTTGTACTTAAGTCGGCATAGTGCCTTTTGTATTTAATTCCGACGCAATATCTGTGTTTCATCGTCAATAAGAAGGTCAGAGGGATTCAGTGAACCTGAAGTGAAGCATCGGAATCTATAGCTAGTGTCACAGGAATGGTTCAAACCATAGTCAATAGGAAGAGTCGGTGTTCATGTACTTAAGTAGGCATTGTGGTGATTCTATTTAATTCCGATTCAATTTCTGTGTTTCCTCGTCAATATGAAGGTCAGAGGGATACAGTAAACCTCAAGTGAAGCATCGGAATCTATAACTGGTGTCACAGGAATGGTTCAAAACATAGTCAGTAGGAATAGTCGGTCTTCATGTACTTAAGTCGGCATTGTGCCTTATGTATTTACTTCCGATGCAATTTCTGTGTTTCATCGTCAATAAGAAGGACCAAGGGATACAGTAAACCTAAGGTCAAGCGTTGGAATCTATAACTAGTGTCACAGGAATGGTTCAAAGCATCGTAAGAAGAGTCAGTCTTCTTGTACTTAAGTCGGCATTGTGCCTTTTGTATTTCATTCCGATGCAATTTCTGTGTTTCATCGTCAATAAAAAGGTCCGAGGGATGCAGTAAACCCGAAGTGAAGCATCGGAATCCAAAACTAGTGTCACAGGAATGGTTCAAAACATAGACAGTAGGAAGAGTCAGTCTTCTTGTACTTAAGTCGGCATTGTGCCTTTTGTATTTACTTCCGATGCAATTTCTGTGTTTCATCGTCAATAACCAGGACCAAGGGATACAGTAAACCTGAGGTGAAGCATCGGAATCTATAACTAGTGGCAGAGGAATGGTTCAAAGCATAGTCAGTAAGAATTGTCAGTCTTCTCGTACTTAAGTCGGCAATATAAATTTTCTATCTAATTCCGATGCAATTTCTGTGTTTCATCGTCAATAACAAGGTCCAAGGGATACAGTAAACCCTTAGTGAAGCATCGGAATCTATAACTAGTGTCAATGGAATGGTTCAAAACATAGACAGTAAGAAGAGTAAGTCTTCTTGTACTTAAGTCTTCATTGTGCCTCTTGTATTTAATTCCGATGCAATTTCTGTGTTTCATCGTCAATAAGAATGTCCAAGGGATACAGTTAACCTCAAGTGAAGCATCGGAATCTATAACTAGTGTCACAAGAATGGTTCAAATCATAGTCAGTAGGAAGAGTCGGTCTTCATGTACTTAAGTCGGCATTGTGCCTTTTGTATTTAATTCCGATGCAATTTCTATGTTTCATCGTCAATAAGAAGGTCCATGGGATACAGTAAACATGAAGTGAAGCATCGGAATCTATAACTAGTGTCACAGGAATGGTTAAAAGCATAGACAGTAGGAAGAGGCGGTCTTCTTGTACTTAAGTCGGAATTGTGCCTTTTGTATTTAATTCTGATGCAATTTCTGTGTTTCATCGTCAATAACAAGGTCCAAGGGATACAGTAAACCTGAAGTGAAGCATCGGAATCTATAACTAGTGTCACAGGATTAATTCAAAACATAGACAGTAAGAAGAGTCAGTCTTCTTGGACTTAAGTCGGCATTGTGCCTTTTCTATTTATTTCCGATGCAATCTTTGTGTTTCATCGTCAATAACAAGGTCCAAGGGATACAGTAAACCTGGAGTGAAGCATCGGAATGTATTACTAGTGTCAATGGAAAGGTTCAAAACATCGACAGTAAGAAGAGTCAGTCTTCTTGTACTTAAGTCGGCATTGTGCCTTTTGTATTTAATTCCGATGCATTTTCTGTGTTATATCATCAATAAGAAGGTCAGAGGGATATAGTAAACCTGAAGTGATGCATCGGCATCTATACCTAGTATCACAGGAATGGTTCAAAACATATTCAGTAAGAATAGTCAGTCTTCTTGTCCTTAAGTAGGCATTGTGCCTTTTGTATTTAATTCCGATGCAATTTCTGTGGTTCATCGTCAATAACAAGGTCCAAGGGATACAGTAAAACTGAAGTCATGCATCGGAATCTATAACTGGTGTCACAGGAATGGTTCAAAACGTAGACAGTAAGAAGAGTCAGTCTTCTTGTACTTAAGTAGGCATTGTGGCGATTCTATTTAATTCCGATTCAATTTCTGTGTTTCCTCGTCAATACGAAGGTCAGAGGGATACAGAAAACCTCAAGTGAAGCATCGGAATCTATAACTAGTGTCACAGGAATGGTTCAAAACATAGACACTAAGAGGAGTCAGTCTTCTTGTACTTATGTTGGCATTGTGCCTTTTGTATTATTTCCGATGCAATTTGTGTGTTTCATCGTCAATAAAAAGGTCCGAGGGATGCAGTAAACCTGAAGTGAAGCATCGGAATCCAAAACTAGTGTCACAGGAATGGTTCAAAACATAGACAGTAGGAAGAGTCAGTCTTCTTGTACTTATGTCGGCATTGTGCCTTTTGTATTTACTTCCGATGCAATGTCTGTGTTTCGTCGTCAATAAGAAAGACCAAGGGATACAGTAAACCTGAGGTGAAGCATCGGAATCTATAACTAGTGGCACAGGAATGGTTCAAAGCATAGTCAGTAAGAAGAGTCAGTCTTCTCGTACTTAAGTCGGCAATATAAATTTTCTATTTAATTCCGATGCAATTTCTGTGTTTCATCGTCAATAACAAGGTCCAAGGGATACAGTAAACCTTTAGTGATGCATCGGAATCTATAACTAGTGTCAATGGAATGGTTCAAAACATAGACAGTAAGAAGAGTCAGTCTTCTTGTACTTAAGTCTTCATTGTGCCTTTTGTATTTAATTCCGATGCAATTTCTGTGTTTCATCGTCAATAAGAAGGTCAGAGGGATACAGTGAACCTGAAGTGAAGCATCGGAATCTATAGCTAGTGTCACAGGAATGGTTCAAAACATAGTCAGTAAGAAGTGTCAGTCTTCTTGTCCTTAAGTCGGCATTGTGCCTTTTGGATTTAATTCCGATGCAATTTCTGTGTTTCATCGTCAATAAGAAGGTCCAAGGGATACAGTAAACCTAGAGTGAAGCATCGGAATCTATAACTAATGTCGCAGGAATGGTTCAAAACCTAGACATTAAGAAGAGTCAGTCTTCTTGTACTTCCGTCTGCATTGTGCCTTTCGTATTTAAATCCGATGCAATTTCTGTGTTTCATCGTCAATAAGAAGGTCCAAGGTATTCACTGAACCCGGAGTGTAGCATCGAAATCTGTAACTAGTGTCACAGAAATGGTTCAAAGCATAGACAGTAAGAAGAGTCAGTCTTCGTGGACTTAAGTCGGCATTTTGCGTTTTGTATTTAATTCCGATGCAATTTCTGTGTTTCATCGTCAATAAGAAGGACCAAGGGATACAGTAAACCTGAAGTGAATCATCGGAATCTATAACTAGTGTCACAGGTATGGTTCAGAACATAGTCAGTAAGAAGAGTCAGTCTTCTTGTACTTATGTCGGCATTGTGCCTTTTCTATTTAATTCTGATGCAATTTCTGTGTTTCATCGTCAATAACAAGGTCAAAGGGATACAGTAAACCAGGAGTGAACCATCGGAATCTATCACTAGAGTCAATGGAAAGGTTCAAATCATTGACAGTAAGAAGAGTCAGTCTTCTTGTACTTAAGTCGGCATTGTGCTTTTTGTATTAAATTCCGAGGCAATTTCTTTGTTTCATCGTCAATAAGAAGGTCCAAGGGATACAGTAAACGTGAAGTGAAGCATCGGGAACTATAACTAGTGTCACAGGAATGGTTCAGAACATAGACAGTAAGAAAAGTCAGTCGTCTTGTACTTAAGTCGGCATTGTGCACTTTCTATTTAATTCCGATGCAATTTCTGTGTTTCATCGTCAATAAGAAGGTCAGAGGGATACAGTAAACCTGAAGTGAAGCATCCGAATTTATAACTAGTGTCACAGGAATGGTTCAAAACATAGTCAGTAAGAAGAGTCAGTCTTCTTGTACTTAAGTCGGCATTGTGCCTTTTGTATTTAATTCCATGCAATTTCTGTGTTTCATCGTCAATAAGAAGGTCAGAGGGGTACTGTAAACCTGAAGTGAGCATCGGAATCTATAACTAGTGTCACAGGAATGGTTCAAAACATAGTCAGTAAGAAGAGTCAGTCTTTTTATGCTTAAGTCGGCATTGTGCCTTTTGTGTTTAATTCCGATGCAATTTCTGTGTTTCATCCTCAATAAGAAGGTCCAAGGGATACAGTAAATCTGAAGTGAAGCATCGGAATCTATAACTAGCGTCACAGGAATGGTTCAAACATAGACAGTAAGAAGAGTCAGTCTTCTTGTACTTAAGTCGGCATTGTGCCTTTTCTATTTAATTCCGATGCAATTTCTGTGTTTCATCGTCAATAAGAGGATCAGAGGGGTACAGTAAACCTGAAGTGAAGCATCGGAATCTATAACTAGTGTCACAGGAATGGTTCAAAGCATTGACAGTAGGAAGAGTCAGTCCTCTTCTACTTAAGTCGGCATAGTGCCTTTTGTATTTAATTCCGATGCAATTTCTGTGTTTCATCGTCCATCAGAAGGTCCCAGGGATACAGTAAACCTGAAGTGAAGCATCGGAAACTATAACTAGGGTCACAGGAATGGTTCAAAACATAGACAGTAAGAAGAGTCAATCTTCTTGTACTTAAGTCGGCATTGTGCCTTTTGTTTTTAATTCCGATGCAATTTCTGTGTTTCATCGTCAATAAGAAGGTGCAAGGGATTCAGTACCCCTGAAGTGAAGCATCGGAATCTATAACTAGTGTCATAGGAATGGTTCAAATAATAGACAGTTGGAGGAGTCAGTCATCTTGTACTTAAGTCGCCATTGTGCCTTTTGTATTTAATTCCGATGCAATTTCTGTATTTCATCGTCAATAAGAAGGTCCAAGGGATACAGTAAACCTGAAGTGAAGCATCGCAATAATCTACAACTAGTGTCACAGGATGGTTCAAAACATTGTCAGTAGGAAGAGACGGTCTTCATGCACTTAAGTTGGCATAGGGCCTTTTATATTTAATTCCGTTGCAATTTCTGTGTGTCATCGTCAATACGAATGTCCAAGGGATACAGTAAACATCAAGTGAAGCATCAGAATCTGTAACTAGTGTCACAGGAATGGTTCAAACATAGACAGTAGGAAGAGTTAGTCTTCTTGTACTTAAGTCGGCATAGTGCCTTTTGTATTTAATTTCGATGCAATTTCTGTGTTTCATCGTGAATAAGAAGGTCCAAGGGATACAGTAAACCTGAAGTGAAGCATCGGAATCTATAACTAATGTCATAGGAATGGTTCAAACATAGACAGTAAGATATGTCAGTCGCCATGTACTTAAGTCGGCATTGTGCATTTTCTATTTAATTCCGATGCAATTTCTGTGTTTCATCGTCAATAAGAAGGTCAGAGGGATACAGTAAACTTGAAGTGAGCATCGGAATCTATAACTAGTGTCACAGGAATGGTTCAAAACTTAGTCAGTAAGAAGAGTCAGTCTTCTTGTACTTAAGTCGGCAATGTGCCCTTTGTGTTTAATTCCGATGCAATTTCTGTATTTCATCGTCAATAAGAAGGTCCAAGGGATACAGTAAACCTAAAGTGAAGCATCGGAATCTATAACTAGTGTCACAGGAATGGTTCAAAAGATAGGCAGTAAGAGGAGTCAGTCTGCTTGTACTTAAGTCGCCATTGTGCCTTTTGTATTTAATTCCGGTATAATTTCTGTGTTTCATCGTCAATAAGAAAATCAGAGGGATGCAGTAAACCTGAAGTGAAGCATCGGAATCTATAACTAATGTCACAGGAATGGTTCAAAACATAGACAGTAAGATATGTCAATCGCCTTGTACTTAAGTCGGCATTGTGCATTTTCTATTTAATTCCGATGCAATTTATGTGTTTCATCGTCAATAAGAAGGTCAGAGGGATACAGTAAACCTGAAGTGAAGCATTGGAATCTTTAAGTAGTGTCACAGGAATGGTTAAAAACATATTTAGTAAGAAGCGTCAGTCTTCTTGTATTTAAGTCGGCATTGTGCCTTTTCTACTTCATTCTGATGCAATTCCTGTGCTTCATCGTCAATAAGAAGGTCCAAGGGAAACAGGAAACCTGGAGTGAAGCACTGGAATCTATAACTAATGTCATAGTAATGGTTCAAAACATAGACTGTAAGAAGAGTCAGTCTTCTTGTACTTAATTCGGCATTGTGCCTTTTGTATTTAATTCCGATGATATTTCTGTGTTTCTTCGTCAATAAGAACGTCAAAGGGATGCAGAAACCTGAAGTGAAGCATCGGAATCTATTACTAGTGTCACGGGAATGGTTCAGAACAAAGTCAGTAAGAAGAGTCAGTCTTCTTGTCCTTATGACGGCATTTTGCCTTTTGTATTTAAATCCGATGCAATTACTGTGTTTCATCGTCAATAAGGAGGTCCAAGGGATACAGTAAACCTGAAGTGAAGCATCGGAATCTATAACTAGTGTCACAGGAATGGTACAAAACATAGACAGTAGGAAGAGTCAGTCATCTTGTACTTAAGACGGCATTGTCACTTTTGTATTTAATTCCGATGCATTATCTGTATTTCATCGTCAATAAGAAGGTCCAAGGGATACAGTGAACCTGAAGTGAAGCATCAGAATCTATAACTAGTGTCACAGGAATGGTTTAAAACAAAGTCAGTAAGAAGAGTCAGTCTTCTTTTCTTATGTCGGTATTGAGCCTTTTGCATTTAATTCCGATGCAATTTCTGTGCTTCATCGTCAATAACAAGGTCCAAGGGATATAGTAAACCTGGAGTGTAGCATCGGAATCTATAACTAGTGTCACAGGAATGGTTCAAATCTTAGTCAGTAAAGAGAGTCAGTCTTCTTGTACTTAAATTGGCATTGTGCCTTTTGTATTTAATTCCGATGCAATTTCTGTGTTTCATCGTCAATAAGAAGGTCCAAGGGATACTGTAAACCTGAAGTGAAGCATCGGAATCTATTACTAGTGTCACAGGAATGGTTCAAAACATAGACAGTAAGAAAAGTCAGTCGTCTTGTACTTAAGTCGGCATTGTGCATTTTCTATTTAATTCCGAATCAATATCTGTGTTTCATCGTCAATAAGAAGGTCAGAGGGATACAGTAATCCTGAAGTGAAGCATCCGAATCTATAACTAGTGTCACAGGAATGGTTCAAATCATAGTCAGTAAGAAGAGTCAGTCTTCTTGTACTTAAGTCGGCATTGTGCCTTTTGTGTTTAATTCCATGCAATATCTGTGTTTCATCGTCAATAAGAAGGTCAGAGGGGTACTGTAAACCTGAAGTGAGCATCGGAATCTATAACTAGTGTCACAGGAATGGTTCAAAACATAGTCAGTAAGAAGTGTCAGTCTTCTGGTCCTTAAGTCGGCATTGTGCCTTTTGTATTTAATTCCGATGCAATTTCTGTGTTTCATCGTCAATAAGAAGGTCCAAGGGGTACAGTAAACCTGGAGTGAAGCATTGGAATCTATAACTAATGTCGCCGGAATGGTTCAAAACCTAGACATTAAGAAGAGTCAGTCTTCTTGTACTTACGTCTGCATTGTGCCTTTTGTATTTAATTCCGATGCAATTTCTGTGTTTCATCGTCAATAAGAATGTCCAAGGGATACAGTTAACCTCAAGTGAAGCATCGGAATCTATAACTAGTGTCACAAGAATGGTTCAAATCATAGTCAGTAGGAAGAGTCGGTCTTCATGTACTTAAGTCGGCATTGTGCCTTTTGTATTTAATTCCGATGCAATTTCTATGTTTCATCGTCAATAAGAAGGTCCATGGGATACAGTAAACATGAAGTGAAGCATCGGAATCTATAACTAGTGTCACAGGAATGGTTAAAAGCATAGACAGTAGGAAGAGGCAGTCTTCTTGTACTTAAGTCGGAATTGTGCCTTTTGTATTTAATTCTGATGCAATTTCTGTGTTTCATCGTCAATAACAAGGTCCAAGGGATACAGTAAACCTGAAGTGAAGCATCGGAATCTATAACTAGTGTCACAGGATTAATTCAAAACATAGACAGTAAGAAGAGTCAGTCTTCTTGGACTTAAGTCGGCATTGTGCCTTTTCTATTTATTTCCGATGCAATCTTTGTGTTTCATCGTCAATAACAAGGTCCAAGGGATACAGTAAACCTGGAGTGAAGCATCGGAATGTATTACTAGTGTCAATGGAAAGGTTCAAAACATCGACAGTAAGAAGAGTCAGTCTTCTTGTACTTAAGTCGGCATTGTGCCTTTTGTATTTAATTCCGATGCATTTTCTGTGTTATATCATCAATAAGAAGGTCAGAGGGATATAGTAAACCTGAAGTGATGCATCGGCATCTATACCTAGTATCACAGGAATGGTTCAAAACATATTCAGTAAGAATAGTCAGTCTTCTTGTCCTTAAGTAGGCATTGTGCCTTTTGTATTTAATTCCGATGCAATTTCTGTGGTTCATCGTCAATAACAAGGTCCAAGGGATACAGTAAAACTGAAGTCATGCATCGGAATCTATAACTGGTGTCACAGGAATGGTTCAAAACGTAGACAGTAAGAAGAGTCAGTCTTCTTGTACTTAAGTAGGCATTGTGGCGATTCTATTTAATTCCGATTCAATTTCTGTGTTTCCTCGTCAATACGAAGGTCAGAGGGATACAGAAAACCTCAAGTGAAGCATCGGAATCTATAACTAGTGTCACAGGAATGGTTCAAAACATAGACACTAAGAGGAGTCAGTCTTCTTGTACTTATGTTGGCATTGTGCCTTTTGTATTATTTCCGATGCAATTTGTGTGTTTCATCGTCAATAAAAATGTCCGAGGGATGCAGTAAACCTGAAGTGAAGCATCGGAATCCAAAACTAGTGTCACAGGAATGGTTCAAAACATAGACAGTAGGAAGAGTCAGTCTTCTTGTACTTATGTCGGCATTGTGCCTTTTGTATTTACTTCCGATGCAATGTCTGTGTTTCATCGTCAATAAGAAAGACCAAGGGATACAGTAAACCTGGGGTGAAGCATCGGAATCTATAACTAGTGGCACAGGAATGGTTCAAAGCATAGTCAGTAAGAAGAGTCAGTCTTCTCGTACTTAAGTCGGCAATATAAATTTTCTATTTAATTCCGATGCAATTTCTGTGTTTCATCGTCAATAACAAGGTCCAAGGGATACAGTAAACCTTTAGTGATGCATCGGAATCTATAACTAGTGTCAATGGAATGGTTCAAAACATAGACAGTAAGAAGAGTCAGTCTTCTTGTACTTAAGTCTTCATTGTGCCTTTTGTATTTAATTCCGATGCAATTTCTGTGTTTCATCGTCAATAAGAAGGTCAGAGGGATACAGTGAACCTGAAGTGAAGCATCGGAATCTATAGCTAGTGTCACAGGAATGGTTCAAAACATAGTCAGTAAGAAGTGTCAGTCTTCTTGTCCTTAAGTCGGCATTGTGCCTTTTGGATTTAATTCCGATGCAATTTCTGTGTTTCATCGTCAATAAGAAGGTCCAAGGGATACAGTAAACCTAGAGTGAAGCATCGGAATCTATAACTAATGTCGCAGGAATGGTTCAAAACCTAGACATTAAGAAGAGTCAGTCTTCTTGTACTTCCGTCTGCATTGTGCCTTTCGTATTTAAATCCGATGCAATTTCTGTGTTTCATCGTCAATAAGAAGGTCCAAGGTATTCACTGAACCCGGAGTGTAGCATCGAAATCTGTAACTAGTGTCACAGAAATGGTTCAAAGCATAGACAGTAAGAAGAGTCAGTCTTCGTGGACTTAAGTCGGCATTTTGCGTTTTGTATTTAATTCCGATGCAATTTCTGTGTTTCATCGTCAATAAGAAGGACCAAGGGATACAGTAAACCTGAAGTGAATCATCGGAATCTATAACTAGTGTCACAGGTATGGTTCAGAACATAGTCAGTAAGAAGAGTCAGTCTTCTTGTACTTATGTCGGCATTGTGCCTTTTCTATTTAATTCTGATGCAATTTCTGTGTTTCATCGTCAATAACAAGGTCAAAGGGATACAGTAAACCAGGAGTGAACCATCGGAATCTATAACTAGAGTCAATGGAAAGGTTCAAATCATAGACAGTAAGAAGAGTCAGTCTTCTTGTACTTAAGTCGGCATTGTGCTTTTTGTATTAAATTCCGAGGCAATTTCTGTGTTTCATCGTCAATAAGAAGGTCCAAGGGATACAGTAAACGTGAAGTGAAGCATCGGGAACTATAACTAGTGTCACAGGAATGGTTCAGAACATAGACAGTAGGAAGAGTCAGTCTTCTTGTCCTTATGTCGGCATTGTGCCTTTTGTATTTAATTCCGATGCAATTTCTGTGTTTCATCGTCAATAAGGAGGTCCAAGGGATACAGTAAACCTGAAGTGAAGCATCGGAATCTATACCTAGTGTCACAGGAATGGTTCAAAACATAGACAGTAGGAAGAGTCAGTCATCTTGTACTTAAGACAGCATTGTGCCTTTTGTATTTAATTCCGATGGAATTTCTGTATTTCATCGTCAATAAGATGGTCCAAGGGATACAGTGAACCTGAAGTGAAGCATCACAATCTATAACCAGTGTCACAGGAATGGTTTAAAACAAAGTCAGTAAGAAGAGTCAGTCTTCTTTTCTTATGTCGGTATTGTGCCTTTTGCATTTAATTCCGATGCAATTTCTGTGCTTCATCGTCAATAACAAGGTCCAAGGGATACAGTAAACCTGGAGTGTAGCATCGGAATCTATAACTAGTGTCACAGGAATGGTTCAAATCATAGTCAGTAAAGGGAGTCAGTCTTCTTGTACTTAAGTCGGCATTGTGCCTTTTGTATTTAATTCCGATGCAATTTCTGTGTTTCATCGTCAATAAGAAGGTCCAAGGGATACAGTAAACCTGAAGTGAAGCATCGGAATTTATTACTAGTGTCACAGGAATGGTTCAAACCATAGACAGTAAGAAAAGTCAGTCGTCTTGTACTTAAGTCGGCATTGTGCACTTTCTATTTAATTCCGATGCAATTTCTGTGTTTCATCGTCAATAAGAAGGTCAGAGGGATACAGTAAACCTGAAGTGAAGCATCCGAATTTATAACTAGTGTCACAGGAATGGTTCAAAACATAGTCAGTAAGAAGAGTCAGTCTTCTTGTACTTAAGTCGGCATTGTGCCTTTTGTATTTAATTCCATGCAATTTCTGTGTTTCATCGTCAATAAGAAGGTCAGAGGGGTACTGTAAACCTGAAGTGAGCATCGGAATCTATAACTAGTGTCACAGGAATGGTTCAAAACATAGTCAGTAAGAAGAGTCAGTCTTTTTATGCTTAAGTCGGCATTGTGCCTTTTGTGTTTAATTCAGATGCAATTTCTGTGTTTCATCCTCAATAAGAAGGTCCAAGGGATACAGTAAATCTGAAGTGAAGCATCGGAATCTATAACTAGCGTCACAGGAATGGTTCAAACATAGACAGTAAGAAGAGTCAGTCTTCTTGTACTTAAGTCGGCATTGTGCCTTTTCTATTTAATTCCGATGCTATTTCTGTGTTTCATCGTCAATAAGAGGATCAGAGGGGTACAGTAAACCTGAAGTGAAGCATCGGAATCTATAACTAGTGTCACAGGAATGGTTCGAAGCATTGACAGTAGGAAGAGTCAGTCCTCTTCTACTTAAGTCGGCATAGTGCCTTTTGTATTTAATTCCGATGCAATTTCTGTGTTTCATCGTCAATCAGAAGGTCCCAGGGATACAGTAAACCTGAAGTGAAGCATCGGAAACTATAACTAGGGTCACAGGAATGGTTCAAAACATAGACAGTAAGAAGAGTCAATCTTCTTGTACTTAAGTCGGCATTGTGCCTTTTGTTTTTAATTCCGATGCAATTTCTGTGTTTCATCGTCAATAAGAAGGTGCAAGGGATTCAGTACCCCTGAAGTGAAGCATCGGAATCTATAACAAGTGTCATAGGAATGGTTCAAATAATAGACAGTTGGAGGAGTCAGTCATCTTGTACTTAAGTCGGCATTGTGCCTTTTGTATTTAATTCCGATGCAATTTCTGTATTTCATCGTCAATAAGAAGGTCCAAGGGATACAGTAAACCTGAAGTGAAGCATCGCAATAATCTATAACTAGTGTCACAGGATGGTTCAAAACATTGTCAGTAGGAAGAGACGGTCTTCATGCACTTAAGTTGGCATAGGGCCTTTTATATTTAATTCCGTTGCAATTTCTGTGTGTCATCGTCAATAAGAAGGTCCAAGGGATACAGTAAACATCAAGTGAAGCATCAGAATCTGTAACTAGTGTCACAGGAATGGTTCAAACATAGACAGTAGGAAGAGTTAGTCTTCTTGTACTTAAGTCGGCATAGTGCCTTTTGTATTTAATTTCGATGCAATTTCTGTGTTTCATCGTGAATAAGAAGGTAAAAGGGATACAGTAAACCTGAAGTGAAGCATCGGAATCTATAACTAATGTCATAGGAATGGTTCAAACATAGACAGTAAGATATGTCAGTCGCCATGTACTTAAGTCGGCATTGTGCATTTTCTATTTAATTCCGATGCAATTTCTGTGTTTCATCGTCAATAAGAAGGTCAGAGGGATACAGTAAACTTGAAGTGAGCATCGCAATCTATAACTAGTGTCACAGGAATGGTTCAAAAGATAGGCAGTAAGAGGAGTCAGTCTTCTTGTACTTAATTCGCCATTGTGCCTTTTGTATTTAATTCCGGTATAATTTCTGTGTTTCATCGTCAATAAGAAAATCAGAGGGATGCAGTAAACCTGAAGTGAAGCATCGGAATCTATAACTAATGTCACAGGAATGGTTCAAAACATAGACAGTAAGATATGTCAATCGCCTTGTACTTAAGTCGGCATTGTGCATTTTCTATTTAATTCCGATGCAATTTATGTGTTTCATCGTCAATAAGAAGGTCAGAGGGATACAGTAAACCTGAAGTGAAGCATTGGAATCTTTAAGTAGTGTCACAGGAATGGTTAAAAACATATTTAGTAAGAAGCGTCAGTCTTCTTGTATTTAAGTCGGCATTGTGCCTTTTCTACTTCATTCTGATGCAATTCCTGTGCTTCATCGTCAATAAGAAGGTCCAAGGGAAACAGGAAACCTGGAGTGAAGCACTGGAATCTATAACTAATGTCATAGTAATGGTTCAAAACATAGACTGTAAGAAGAGTCAGTCTTCTTGTACTTAATTCGGCATTGTGCCTTTTGTATTTAATTCCGATGATATTTCTGTGTTTCTTCGTCAATAAGAACGTCCAAGGGATGCAGAAACCTGAAGTGAAGCATCGGAATCTATTACTAGTGTCACGGGAATGGTTCAGAACAAAGTCAGTAAGAAGAGTCAGTCTTCTTGTCCTTATGACGGCATTTTGCCTTTTGTTTTTAAATCCGATGCAATTACTGTGTTTCATCGTCAATAAGGAGGTCCAAGGGATACAGTAAACCTGAAGTGAAGCATCGGAATCTATAACTAGTGTCACAGGAATGGTTCAAAACATAGACAGTAGGAAGAGTCAGTCATCTTGTACTTAAGACGGCATTGTCACTTTTGTATTTAATTCCGATGCATTTTCTGTATTTCATCGTCAATAAGAAGGTCCAAGGGATACAGTGAACCTGAAGTGAAGCATCACAATCTATAACTAGTGTCACAGGAATGGTTTAAAACAAAGTCAGTAAGAAGAGTCAGTCTTCTTTTCTTATGTCGGTATTGAGCCTTTTGCATTTAATTCCGATGCAATTTCTGTGCTTCATCGTCAATAACAAGGTCCAAGGGATATAGTAAACCTGGAGTGTAGCATCGGAATCTATAACTAGTGTCACAGGAATGGTTCAAATCTTAGTCAGTAAAGAGAGTCAGTCTTCTTGTACTTAAATCGGCATTGTGCCTTTTGTATTTAATTCCGATGCAATTTCTGTGTTTCATCGTCAATAAGAAGGTCCAAGGGATACTGTAAACCTGAAGTGAAGCATCGGAATCTATTCCTAGTGTCACAGGAATGGTTCAAAACATAGACAGTAAGAAAAGTCAGTCGTCTTGTACTTAAGTCGGCATTGTGCATTTTCTATTTAATTCCGAATCAATATCTGTGTTTCATCGTCAATAAGAAGGTCAGAGGGATACAGTAATCCTGAAGTGAAGCATCCGAATCTATAACTAGTGTCACAGGAATGGTGCAAATCATAGTCAGTAAGAAGAGTCAGTCTTCTTGTACTTAAGTCGGCATTGTGCCTTTTGTGTTTAATTCCATGCAATATCTGTGTTTCATCGTCAATAAGAAGGTCAGAGGGGTACTGTAAACCTGAAGTGAGCATCGGAATCTATAACTAGTGTCACAGGAATGGTTCAAAACATAGTCAGTAAGAAGAGTCAGTCTTTTTATACTTAAGTCGGCATTGTGCCCTTTGTGTTTAATTCCGATGCAATTTCTGTGTTTCATCCTCAATAAGAAGGTCCAACGGATACAGTAAACCTGAAGTGAAGCATCGCAATCTATAACTAGTGTCACAGGAATGGTTCAAAACATAGACAGTAAGAAGAGTCAGTCTTCTTGTCCTTCAGTCGGCTTTGTGCCTTTTCTATTTAATTCCGATGCAATTTCTGTGTTTCATCGTCAATAAGAGGATCAGAGGGGTACAGTAAACTTGAAGTGAAGCATCGGAATCTATAACTAGTTTCACAGGAATGGTTCAAAGCATTGACAGTAGGAAGAGTCAGTCTTCTTGTACCTAAGTCGGCATAGTGCCTTTTGTATTTATTTCCGATGCAATTTATGTGTTTCATCGTCAATAAGAAGGTCAGAGGGATACAGTAAACCTGAAGTGAAGCATTGGAATCTTTAGGTAATGTCACAGGAATGGTTAAAAACATATTTAGTAAGAAGCGTCAGTTTTCTTGTATTTAAGTCGGCATTGTGCCTTTTCTATTTCATTCTGATGCAATTCCTGTGCTACATCGTCAATAAGAAGGTCCAAGGGAAACAGGAAACCTGGAGTGAAGTACTGGAATCTATAACTAGTGTCATAGTAATGGTTCAAAACATAGACTGTAAGAAGAGTCAGTCTTCTTGTACTTAATTCGGCATTGTGCCTTTTGTGTTTAATTCCATGCAATTTCTGTGTTTCATCGTCAATAAGAAGGTCAGAGGGGTACTGTAAACCTGAAGTGAGCATCGGAATCTATAACTAGTGTCACAGGAATGGTTCAAAACATAGTCAGTAAGAAGAGTCAGTCTTTTTATACTTAAGTCGGCATTGTGCCCTTTGTGTTTAATTCCGATGCAATTTCTGTGTTTCATCCTCAATAAGAAGGTCCAACGGATACAGTAAACCTGAAGTGAAGCATCGCAATCTATAACTAGTGTCACAGGAATGGTTCAAAACATAGACAGTAAGAAGAGTCAGTCTTCTTGTCCTTAAGTCGGCATTGTGCCTTTTCTATTTAATTCCGATGCAATTTCTGTGTTTCATCGTCAATAAGAGGATCAGAGGGGTACAGTAAACTTGAAGTGAAGCATCGGAATCTATAACTAGTGTCACAGGAATGGTTCAAAGCATTGACAGTAGGAAGAGTCAGCCTTCTTGTACCTAATTCGGCATAGTGCCTTTTGTAAATATTTCCGATGCAATTTATGTGTTTCATCGTCAATAAGAAGGTCAGAGGGATACAGTAAACCTGAAGTGAAGCATTGGAATCTTTAAGTAATGTCACAGGAATGGTTAAAACATATTTAGTAAGAAGCGTCAGTTTTCTTGTATTTAAGTCGGCATTGTGCCTTTTCTATTTCATTCTGATGCAATTCCTGTGCTACATCGTCAATAAGAAGGTCCAAGGGAAACAGGAAACCTGGAGTGAAGCACTGGAATCTATAACTAGTGTCATATTAATGGTTCAAAACATAGACTGTAAGAAGAGTCAGTCTTCTTGTACTTAATTCGGCATTGTGCCTTTTGTATTTAATTCCGATGCAATTTCTGTGTTTCATCGTCACTAAGAAGGTCAGAGGGATACAGTAAACCTAAAGTCAAGCATCGGAATCTATAACTAGTGGAACAGGAATGGTTCAAAACATAGACATTAGGAAGAGTCACTATTCTAGTACTTAAGTCGGCATTGTGCCTTTCCTATTTAATTCCGATGCAATTTCTGTATTTCATCGACAATAAGACGGTCAGACTGATACAGTTAACCTGAAGTGAAGCATCGGAAGCTATAACTAGTGTCACAGGAATGGTTCAAAACACAGACCTTTGGAAGAGTCAATCTTCTTGTACTTAAGTCGGCATTGTGCCTTTTGTATTTAATTCCGATGCAATTTCTGTGTTTCATCGTCAATAGGAACGTCCAAGGGATGCAGTATACCTGAAGTGAAGCATCGGAATCTATTACTAGTGTCACGGGAATGGTTCTGAACAAAATCAGTAAGAAGAGTCAGTGTTCTTGTCCTTATGTCGGCATTTTGCCTTTTGTATTTAAATCCGATGCAATTACTGTGTTTCATCGTCAATAAGGAGGTCCAAGGGATACAGTAAACCTGAAGTGAAGCATCGGAATCTATAACTAGTGTCACAGGAATGGTTCAAAACATAGACAGTAGGAAGAGTCAGTCATCTTGTACTTAAGACGGCATTGTGCCTTTTGTATTTAATTCCGATGCAATTTCTGTATTTCATCGTCAATAAGAAGGTCCAAGGGATACAGTGAACCTGAAGTGAAGCATCACAATCTATAACTAGTGTCACAGGAAAGGTTTAAAACAAAGTCAGTAAGAAGAGTCCGTCTTCTTTTCTTATGTCGGTATTGTGCCTTTTGCATTTAATTCCGATGCAATTTCTGTGCTTCATCGTCAATAACAAGGTCCAAGGGATGTAGTAAACCTGGAGTGTAGCATTGGAATCTATAACTAGTGTCACAGGAATGGTTCAAATCATAGTCAGTAAAGAGAGTCAGTCTTCTTGTACTTAAGTCGGCATTGTGCCTTTTGTATTTAATTCCGATGCAATTTCTGTGTTTCATCGTCAATAAGAAGGTCCAAGGGATACAGTAACCCTGAAGTGAAGCATCGGAATCTATTACTAGTGTCACAGGAATGGTCCAAAACATAGACAGTAAGAAAAGTCAGTCGTCTTGTACTTAAGTCGGCATTGTGCGTTTTCTATTTAATTCCGATTCAATTTCTGTGTTTCATCGTCAATAACAAGGTCAGAGGGATACAGTAAACCTGAAGTGAAGCATCCGAATCTATAATTAGTGTCACAGGAATGGTTCAAAACATAGTCAGTAAGAAGAGTCAGTCTTCTTGTACTTAAGTCGGCATTGTGCCTTTTGTATTTAATTCCATGCAATTTCTGTGTTTCATCGTCAATAAGAAGGTCAGAGGGGTACTGTAAACCTGAAGTGAGCATCGGAATCTGTAACTAGTGTCACAGGAATGGTTCAAAACATAGTCAGTAAGAAGAGTCAGTCTTTTTATACTTAAGTCGGCATTGTGCCTTTTGTGTTTAATTCCGATGCAATTTCTGTGTTTCATCCCCAATAAGAAGGTCCAAGGGATACAGTAAACCTGAAGTGAAGCATCGGAATCTATAACTAGTGTCACAGGAATGGTTCAAAACATAGACAGTAAGAAGAGTCAGTCTTCTTGTACTTAAGTCGGCATTGTGCTTTTTCTATTTAATTCCGATGCAATTTCTGTGTTTCATTGTCAATAAGAGGATCAGAGGGCTACAGTAAACCTGAAGTGAAGCATCGGAATCTATAACTAGTGTCACAGGAATGGTTCAAAGCATTGACAGTAGGAAGAGTCAGTCTTCTTGTACTTAAGTCGGCATAGTGCCTTTTGTATTTAATTCCGATGCAATTTCTGTGTTTCATCGTCAATAAGAAGGTCCCAGGGATACAGTAAACCTGAAGTGAAGCATCGGAAACTATAACTAGGGTCACAGGAATGGTTCAAAACATAGACAGTAAGAAGAGTCAATCTTCTTGTACTTAAGTCGGCATTGTGCCTTTTGTATTTAATTCCGATGCAATTTCTGTGTTTCATCGTCAATAAGAAGGTGCAAGGGATACAGTAAACCTGAAGTGAAGCATCGGAATCTATAACTAGTGTCATAGGAATGGTTCAAAACATAGACAGTAGGAAGAGTCAGTCATCTTGTACTTAAGTCGGCATTGTGCCTTTTGTATTTAATTCCGATGCAATTTCTGTATTTCATCGTCAATAAGAAGGTCCAAGGGATACAGTAAACCTGAAGTGAAGCATCGCAATAATCTATAACTAGTGTCACAGGAATGGTTCAAAACATTGTCAGTAGGAAGAGACGGTCTTCATGCACTTAAGTTGGCATTGGGCCTTTTATATTTAATTCCGTTGCAATTTCTGTGTGTCATCGTCAATAAGAAGGTCCAAGGGATACAGTAAACCTCAAGTGAAGCATCAGAATCTGTAACTAGTGTTACAGGAATGGTTCAAAACATAGACAGTAGGAAGAGTTAGTCTTCTTGTACTTAAGTCGGCATTGTGCCTTTTGTATTTAATTTCGATGCAATTTCTGTGTTTCATCGTCAATAAGAAGGTCCAGGGAATACAGTAAACCTGAAGTGAAGCATCGGAATCTATAACTAATGGCATAGGAATGGTTCAAACATAGACAGTAAGATATGTCAGTCGCCTTGTACTTAAGTCGGCATTGTGCATTTTCTATTTAATTCCGATGCAATTTATGTGTTTCATCGTCAATAAGGTCAGAGGGATACAGCAAACCTGAAGTGATGCATCGGAATCTATAACTAGTGTCACAGGAATGGTTCAAAACATAGTCAGTAAAAAGAGTCAGTCTTCTTGTACTTAAGTCAGCATTGTGCCTTTTGTATTTAATTCCGATGCAATTTCTGTGTTTCATCGTCAATAAGAAGGTCAGCCCCCCCCATGAACCAAGGACCTTGCCGTTGGTGGGGAGGCTTGCGTGCCTCAGCGATACAGATAGCCGTACCGTAGGTGCAACCACAATGGTGGGGTATCTGTTGAGAGGCCAGACAAACGTGTGGTTCCTGAAGAGGGGCAGCAGCCTTTTCAGTAGTTGCAGGGGCAACAGTCTGGATGACTGACTGATCTGGCCTTGTAACAATAACCAAAACGGCCTTGCTGTGCTGGTACTGCGAACGGCTGAAAGCAAGGGGAAACTACAGCCGTAGTTTTTCCCGAGGGCATGCAGCTTTACTGTATGAATAAATGATGATGGCGTCCTCTTGGGTAAAATATTCCGGAGGTAAAATAGTCCCCCATTCGGATCTCCGGGCGGGGACTACTCAAGAGGATGTCGTTATCAGGAGAAAGAAAACTGGCATTCTACGGATCGGTGCGTGGAATGTCAGATCCCTTAATCGGGCAGGTAGGTTAGAAAATTTAAAAAGGGAAATGGATAGGTTGAAGTTAGATATAGTGGGAATTAGTGAAGTTCGGTGGCAGGAGGAACAAGACTTCTGGTCAGGTGACTACAGGGTTATAAACACAAAATCAAATAGGGGTAATGCAGGAGTAGGTTTAATAATGAATAGGAAAATAGGAATGCGGGTAAGCTACTACAAACACCATAGTGAACGCATTATTGTGGCCAAGATAGATACGAAGCCCACACCTACTATAGTAGTACAAGTTTATATGGCAACTAGCTCTGCAGATGACGAAGAAATTGAAGAAATGTATGATGAAATAAAAGAAATTATCCAGATTGTGAAGGGAGACGAAAATTTAATAGTCATGGGTGACTGGAATTCGAGTGTAGGAAATGGGAGAGAAGGAAACATAGTAGGTGAATATGGATTGGGGGACAGAAATGAAAGAGGAAGCCGCCTGGTAGAATTTTGCACAGAGCACAACATAATCATAACTAACACTTGGTTTAAGAATCATGAAAGAAGGTTGTATACCTGGAAGAACCCTGGAGATACTAAAAGGTATCAGATAGATTATATAATGGTAAGACAGAGATTTAGGAGCCAGGTTTTAAATTGTAAGACATTTCCAGGGGCAGACGTGGACTCTGACCACAATCTATTGGTTATGACCTGTAGATTAAAACTGAAGAAACTGCAAAAAGGTGGGAATTTAAGGAGATGGGACTTGGATAAACTAAAAGAACCAGAGGTTGTACAGAGATTCAGGGAGAGCATAAGGGAGCAATTGACAGGAATGGGGGAAATAAATACAGTAGAAGAAGAATGGGTAGCTTTGAGGGATGAAGTAGTGAAGGCAGCAGAGGATCAAGTAGGTAAAAAGACGAGGGCTAGTAGAAATCCTTGGGTAACAGAAGAAATATTGAATTTAATTGATGAAAGGAGAAAATATAAAAGTGCAGTAAGTGAAACAGGCAAAAAGGAATACAAACGTCTCAAAAATGAGATCGACAGGAAGTGCAAAATGGCTAAGCAGGGATGGCTAGAGGACAAATGTAAGGATGTAGAGGCCTGTCTCACTAGGTGTAAGATAGATACCGCCTACAGGAAAATTAAAGAGACCTTTGGAGATAAGAGAACGACTTGTATGAATATCAAGAGCTCAGATGGAAACCCAGTTCTAAGCAAAGAAGGGAAAGCAGAAAGGTGGAAGGAGTATATGGAGGGTTTATACAAGGGCGATGTACTTGAGGACAATATTATGGAAATGGAAGAGGATGTAGATGAAGATGAAATGGGAGATACGATACTGCGTGAAGAGTTTGACAGAGCACTGAAAGACCTGAGTCGAAACAAGGCCCCCGGAGTAGACAATATTCCATTGGAACTTCTGACGGCCGTGGGAGAGCCAGTCCTGACAAAACTCTACCATCTTGTGAGCAAGATGTATGAAACAGGCGAAATACCCTCAGACTTCAAGAAGAATATAATAATTCCAATCCCAAAGAAAGCAGGTGTTGACAGATGTGAAAATTACCGAACTATCAGCTTAATAAGTCACAGCTGCAAAATACTAACACGAATTCTATACAGACGAATGGAAAAACTAGTAGAAGCCAACCTCGGGGAAGATCAGTTTGGATTCCGTAGAAACACTGGAACACGTGAGGCAATACTGACCTTACGACTTATCTTAGAAGAAAGATTAAGGAAAGGCAAACCTACGTTTCTAGCATTTGTAGACTTAGAGAAAGCTTTTGACAATGTTGACTGGAATACTCTCTTTCAAATTCTAAAGGTGGCAGGGGTAAAATACAGGGAGCGAAAGGCTATTTACAATTTGTACAGAAACCAGATGGCAGTTATAAGAGTCGAGGGACATGAAAGGGAAGCAGTGGTTGGGAAGGGAGTAAGACAGGGTTGTAGCCTCTCCCCGATGTTGTTCAATCTGTATATTGAGCAAGCAGTAAAGGAAACAAAAGAAAAATTCGGAATAGGTATTAAAATTCATGGAGAAGAAATAAAAACTTTGAGGTTCGCCGATGACATTGTAATTCTGTCAGAGACAGCAAAGGACTTGGAAGAGCAGTTGAATGGAATGGACAGTGTCTTGAAAGGAGGATATAAGATGAACATCAACAAAAGCAAAACAAGGATAATGGAATGTAGTCTAATTAAGTCGGGTGATGCTGAGGGAATTAGATTAGGAAATAAGGCACTTAAAGTAGTAAAGGAGTTCTGCTATTTGGGGAGCAAAATAACTGATGATGGTCGAAGTAGAGAGGATATAAAATGTAGGCTGGCAATGGCAAGGAAAGCGTTTCTGAAGAAGAGAAATTTGTTAACATCCAGTATTGATTTAAGTGTCAGGAAGTCATTTCTGAAAGTATTCGTATGGAGTGTAGCCATGTATGGAAGTGAAACATGGACGATAAATAGTTTGGACAAGAACAGAATAGAAGCTTTCGAAATGTGGTGCTACAGAAGAATGCTGAAGATTAGATTGGTAGATCACATAACTAATGAGGAAGTACTGAATAGGATTGGGGAGAAGGGAAGTTTGTGGCACAACTCGACCAGAAGAAGGGATCGGTTGGTAGGACATGTTCTGAGGCATCAAGGGATCACCAATTTAGTATTGGAGGGCAGCGTGGAGGGTAAAAATCGTAGAGGGAGACCAAGAGATGAATACACTAAGCAGATTCAGAAGGATGTAGGTTGCAGTAGGTACTGGGAGATGAAAACGCTTGCACAGGATAGAGTAGCATGGAGAGCTGCATCAAACCAGTCACAGGACTGAAGACCACAACAACAACAACAAGAAGATCAGAGGGATACAGTAAACTTGAAGTGAGCATCGGAATCTATAACTAGTGTCACAGGAATGGTTCAAAACTTAGTCAGTAAGAAGAGTCAGTCTTCTTGTACTTAAGTCGGCATTGTGCCCTTTGTGTTTAATTCCGATGCAATATCTGTATTTCATCGTCAATAAGAAGGTCCATGGGATACAGTAAACCTGAAGTGAAGCATCGGAATCTATAACTAGTGTCACAGGAATGGTTCAAAAGATAGGCAGTAAGAGGAGTCAGTCTTCTTGTACTTAAGTCGCCATTGTGCCTTTTGTATTTAATTCCGGTATAATTTCTGTGTTTCATCGGCAATAAGAAAATCAGAGGGATGCAGTAAACCTGAAGTGAAGCATCGGAATCTATAACTAATGTCACAGGAATGGTTCAAAACATAGACAGTAAGATATGTCAATCGCCTTGTACTTAAGTCGGCATTATGCATTATCTATTTAATTCCGATGCAATTTATGTGTTTCATCGTCAATAAAAAGGTCAGAGGGATACAGTAAACCTGAAGTGAAGCATTGGAATCTTTAAGTAGTGTCACAGGAATGGTTAAAAACATAGTGAGTAAGAAGCGTCAGTCTTCTTGTATTTAAGTCGGCATTGTGCCTCTTCTATTTCATTCTGATGCAATTCCTGTGCTTCATCGTCAATAAGAAGGTCCAAGGGAAACAGTAAACCTGGAGTGAAGCACTGGAATCTATAACTAGTGTCATAGTAATGGTTCAAAACATAGACTGTAAGAAGAGTCAGTCTTCTTGTACATAGTTCGGCATTGTGCCTTTTGTTTTTAATTCCGATGCAATTTCTGTGTTTCATCGTCACTAAGAAGGTCAGAGGGATACAGTAAACCTAAAGTTAAGCATCGGAATCTATAACTAGTGGAACAGGAATTGTTCAAAACATAGACAGTAGGAAGAGTCAGTCTTCTTGTACTTAAGTTGGCATTGTGCCTTTCCTATTTAATTCCGATGCAATTTCTGTATTTCATCGACAATAAGACGGTCAGAGGGATACAGTTAACCTGAAGTGAAGCAACGGAAGCTATAACTAGTGTCACAGGAATGGTTCAAAACACAGACAGTTGGAAGAGTCAATCATCTTGTACTTAAGTCGGCATTGTGCCCTTTGTATTTAATTCCGATGTAATTTCTGTGTTTCATCGTCAATAAGGAGGTCCAAGGGATGCTGTAAACCTGAAGTGAAGCATCGGAATCTACAACTAGTGTCACAGAAATGGTTCAAATCATAGACAGTAAGAAGAGTCAGTCTTCTTGTACGTAAGTCGGCATTGTGCCTTTTCTATTTAATTCCGATGCAATTTCTGTGTTTCATCGTCATTAAGAAGGTCAGAGGGATACAGTTAACCTGAAGTGGAGCATCGGAATCTACAACTAGTGTCACAGGAATGGTTCAAAACATAGTCAGTAAGAAGAGTCAGTCTTCTTGTACTTAAGTTGGCATTGTGCCTTTCGTATTTAATTCCGATGCAATTTCTGTGTTTCACCGGCAATAAGAAGGTCAGAGGGATACAGTAAACCTGAAGTGAAGCAACGGAATCTATAACTAGTGTCACAGGAATGGTTCAAAATATAGACAGTAGAAGAGTCAGTCATCTTGTACTTAAGTCCGCATTGTGCCTTTTGTATTTAATTCCGATGCAATTTCTGTGTTTGATCGTCAATAAGAAGGTCCAAGGGAAACAGTAAACCTGAAGTGAAGCATCGGAATCTATAACTAGTGTCACAGGAATGGGTCAAAACATAGTCAGCACCAAGAGTCAGTCTTCTTGTCCTTAAGTCGGCATTGTGCCTTTTGTATTTAATTCTGATGCAATTTCTGTGTTTCATCGGCAATAAGGTAAGAGGGATACAGTTAACCTGAAGTGACGAAACGGAATCTATAACTAGTGTCACAGGAATGGTTCAAAACATAGACAGTAGGAAGAGTCAGTCTTCTTGTACTTAAGTCGGCATTGTGCCTTTTGTATTTAATTCCGATGCAATTTCAGTGTTTCATCGTCAATAAGAAGGTCCAAGGTATACAGTAAAAATGAAGTGAAGCATCGCAATCTATAACTAGTGTCACAGGAATAGTTCAAAACATAGTCAGTAAGAAGAGTCAGTCTTCTTGTACTTCAGTCGGCATTGTGCCTTTTCTATTTAAATCCGGTGCAATTTATGTGTTTCATCGTCAATAAGAAGGTCCAAGGGATACAGTAAACCTGGAGTGAAGCATCGGAATCTATAACTAGTGTCACAGGAATGGTTCAAAACATAGGGAGTAAGAAGAGTCAGTCTTCTTGTACTTAAGTCGGCATTGTGCCTTTTTTATTTAATTCCGATGCAATTTCTGTGTTCCATCGGCAATAAGAAGGTCAGAGGGATACAATAAACCTGAAGTGAAGCATCGGAATCTATAACTATTGTCACAGTAAGAACAGTCAGTCTTCTTGTCCTTAAGTCGGCATTGTGCCTTTTGTATTTAATTCCGATGCAATTTCTGTGTTTCATCGTCAATAAGAAGGTCCAAGGGATACAGTAAACCTGAAGTGAAGCGTCGGAATCTATAACTAGTGTCAATGGAATGGTTCAAATCATAGACAGTAAGAAGAGTCAGTCTTCTTGTCCTTAGGCGGCATTGTGCCTTTTGTATTTAATTCCGATGCAATTTCTGTGTTTCATCGTCAATAAGAAGGTCCAAGGGATACAGTAAACCTGCAGTGAAGCATCGGAATCTATCACTAGTGTCACAGGAATGGTTCAAAACATAGACAGTACGAAGAGTCAGTCTTCTTGAACTTAAGTCGGCATTGTGCCTTTTGTATTTAATTCCGATGCTATTTCTGTGTTTCATCGTCAATACGTAGGTCCAAGGGATACAGTAAACCTCAAGTGAAGCATCGGATTCTATAACTAGTGTCACAGGAATGGTTCAAATCATAGTCAGTAGGAAAAGTCGGGCTTCATGTATTTAAGTCGGCATTGGGCCTCTTGTATTTAATTCCGATGCATTTTCTGTGTTTCAACGTCAATAAGAAGGTCCAAGGGATACAGTAAACCTGAAGTGAAGCATCAGAATCTATAACTAGTGTCACAAGAATGGTTCAAAACATAGACTGTAAGAAGAGTCAGTCTTCTTGTACTTCAGTCGGCATTGTGCCTTTTGTATTTAATTCCAATGCAATCTCTGTGTTTCATCGTCAATACGAAGGTCCAAGGGAAACAGTAAACCTGAAGTGAAGCATCCAAATCTAAAAGTCGTCTCACAGGAAAGGTTCAAAACATAGACAGTAAGAAGTGTCAGCCTTATTGTACTTAAGTCGGCATTGTGCCTTTTGTGTTTGATTCCGATGCAATCTCTATGTTTCATCGTGAATACGAAGCTCATAGGGGTACAGTAAACCTGAGGTGAAGTATCGAAATCTATTACTGGTCTCACAGGAGAGATTCAAAACATAGATAGTAAGAAGAGTCATTCTTCTTGTACTTAAGTCGGCATTGTGCCTTTTGTATTTAATTCCGATGCAAATTCTGTGTTTCATCGTCAATAAGTAGGTCCAAGGGATACAGTAAACTTCAAGTGAAGCATACGGAATCTATAACTAGAGTCACAGGAATGGTTCAAAGTATAGACAGTAAGAAGAGTCAGTCTTCTTGTACTTAAGTCGGCATTGTGCCTTTTGTATTTAATTCCGATGCAATTTCTGTGTTTCATCGTCAATAAGAAGGTCCAAGGGATACAGTAAACCTGAAGTGAAGCATCGGAATCAATAACTACTGTCACAGGAATGGTTCAAATCACAGACAGTAAGAAGTGTCAGTCTTCTTGTACTTAAGTCGGCATTGTGACTTTTGTATTTAATTCGGATGCAATTTCTGTGTTTCTTCGTCAATAAGACGGTCCAAGGGATACAGTAAACCTGAGGTGAAGTATCGGAATCTAAAATTGGTCTCACAGGAAGGATTCAAAACATAGACAGTAAGAAGAGTCAGTCTTCTTGGACTTAAGTCGGCTTTGTGCCTTTTGTGTTTCATTCCGGTGCAGTCTCTGTGTTTCATCGTGATTACGAAGGTCCAAGGGGTACAGTAAACCTGAGGTGAAGTATCGGAATCTAAAATTGGTCTCACAGGAAGGATTCAAAACATAGACAGTAAGAAGAGTCAGTCTTCTTGTACTTAAGTCGGCATTGTGCATTTTGTATTTAATTCCGATGCAATTTTGTGTTTCATCGTCAATATGAAGATCCGAGGGATACAGTAAACCTGAAGTGAAGCATCCGAATCCATAACTAGTGTCACAGGAATGTTTCAAAACGTAGTCAGTAAAATGAGTCAGTCTTCTTGTACATAAGTCGGCGTTGTGCCTTATTCATTTAATTCCGATGCAATTTCTGTGTTTCATCGTCAATAAGAAGGTCAGAGGGATACAGTAAACCTGAAGTGAAGCATCG
This sequence comes from Schistocerca piceifrons, assembly GCF_021461385.2. Taxonomy (NCBI): domain Eukaryota; kingdom Metazoa; phylum Arthropoda; class Insecta; order Orthoptera; family Acrididae; genus Schistocerca; species Schistocerca piceifrons. Next base: position 337,984 of record NW_025727435.1, on the reverse strand, counting down.
GAATCTATAACTAGTGTCACAGGAATAGTTCTAATCATAGTCAGTAAGAAGAGTCAGTCATTTTGTACTTAAGTCGGCATTGTGCCTTTTGTGTTTAATTCCGATGCAATTTCTGTGATTCATCGTCAATAAGAAGGTCCAAGAGATACAGTAAAGCTGAAGTGAAGCATCGGAATCAATAACTAGTGTCACAGGAATTGTTCAAAACATAGACAGTAAGATGAGTCAGTCTTCTTGTACTTAAGTCGGCATTGTGCCTTTTGTATTCTATTCCGATGCAATTTCTGTGTTTCATCGTCAATAAGAAGATCAAAGGGATACAGTAAACCTGAAGTGAAGCATTGGAAACTATAACTAGTGTCACAGGAATGGTTCAAAACATAGACAGTAAGAAGGGTCAGTCTTCTTGTACTTAAGTTGGCATTGTGCCTTTTGTATTTAATTCCGATGCAATTTCTGTGTTTCATCGTCAATAAGAATCGCCAAGGGATACAATAAACCTGAAGTGAAGAAACGAAAACTATAACTTGTGTCACAGGAATGGTTCAAAGCATAGACAGTAAGAAGAGTCAGTCTTCTTGTACTTAAGTCTGCATTGTGACATTTGTATTTAAATCCGATGGGATTCCTGTGTTTCATCGTCAATACGAAGGTCCAAGGGACACAGTAAACCTGAAGTGAAGCATCGGAATTTATAACTAGTGTCACAGGAATGGTCCAAAACATAGACAGTAAGAAGAAACTGTCTTCTTGTACTTAAGTCGGCATTGTGCCTTTTGTATTTAATTCCTATGTAATTTCTGTGTTTCATCGTCAATAAGAGCGTCAGTGGGATACAGTAAACCTGAAGTGAAGCATCGCAATCTATAACTAGTGTCACAGGAATGGTTCAAAACATAGTCAGTAAGAAGAGTCAGTCTTCTTGTACTTAAGTCGGCATTGTGCCTTTTGTAATTAATTCCGATGCAATTTCTGTGTCTCATCGTCAATAAGAAGGTCCAAGGGATACAGTAATCCTGAAGTGAAGCATCGGAATCTATAACTAATGTCACAGGAATGGTTCAAAACATAGACAGTAAGATATGTAAGTCGCGTTGTACTTAAGTCGGCATTGTGCATTTTCTATTTAATTCCGATGCAATTTCTGTGTTTCATCGTCAATAAGAAGGTCAGAGGGATACAGTAATCCTGAAGTGAAGCATCGGAGTCTATAACTAGTGTCACAGGAATGGTTCAGAGCATAGACAGTAAGAAAAGTCAGTCGTCTTGTACTTAAGTCGGCATTGTGCCTTTTCTATTTAATTCGGATGCAATTTCTGTGTTTCACAGTGAATTAGAAGGTCAGAGGGATACAGTAAACCTGAAGTGAAGCATCCGAATCTATAACCAGTGTCACAGGAATGGTTCAAAACATAGTCAATAAAAAGAGTCAGTCTTCTTGTACTTAAGTCGGCATTGTGCCTTTTGTATTTAATTCCGATGCAATTTCAGTGTTTCATCGTCAATAAGAAGGTCCAAGGTATACAGTAAACATGAAATGAAGCATCGCAATCTATAACTAATGTCACAGGAATAGTTCAAAACATAGTCAGTAAGAAGAGTCAGTCTTCTTGTACTTAAGTCGGCATTGTGCCTTTTCTATTTAAATCCGGTGCAATTTACGTGTTTCATCGTCAATAAGAAGGTCCAAGGGATACAGTAAACCTGGAGTGAAGCATCGGAATCTAAAACTAGTGTCACAGGAATGGTTCAAAACATAGGGAGTAAGAAGAGTCAGTCTGCTTGTACTTAAGTCTGCATTGTGACATTTGTATTTACATCCGATGGGATTTCTGTGTTTCATCGTCAATACGAAGGTCCAAGGGACACAGTAAACCTGAAGTGAAACATCGGAATTTATAACTAGTGTCACAGGAATGGTTCAAAACATAGACAGTAAGAAGAAACAGTCTTCTTGTACTTAAGTCGGCATTGTGCCTTTTGTATTTAATTCCGATGTAATTTCTGTGTTTCATCGTCAATAAGAGGGTCAGTGGGATACAGTAAACCTGAAGTGAAGCATCGCAATCTATAACTAGTGTCACAGGAATGGTTCAAAACATAGTCAGTAAGAAGGGTCAGTCTTCTTGTACTTAAGTCGGCATTGTGCCTTTTGTATTTAATTCCGATGCAATTTCTGTGTTTCATCGTCAATAAGAAGGTCCAAGGGATACAGTAATCCTGAAGTGAAGCATCGGAATCTATAACTAATGTCACAGGAATGGTTCAAAACATAGACAGTAAGATATGTAAGTCGCGTTGTACTTAAGTCGGCATTGTGCATTTTCTATTTAATTCCGATGCAATTTCTGTGTTTCATCGTCAATAAGAAGGTCAGAGGGATACAGTAATCCTGAAGTGAAGCATCGGAGTCTATAACTAGTGTCACAGGAATGGTTCAAAACATAGACAGTAGGAAGAGTCAGTCTTCTTGTACTTAAGTCGGCATTGTGCCTTTTGTATTTAATTCCGATGCCATTTCTGTGTTTCATCAACAATAAGGAGGTCAGAGGGATACAGTAAACCTGAAGTGAAGCATCGGAATCCAAAACTAGTGTCACAGGAATGTTTCAAAACATAGACAGTAGGAAGAGTCAGTCTTCTTGTACTTAAGTCGGCATTGTGCCTTTTGTATTTAATTCCGATGCAATTTCAGTGTTTCATCGTCAATAAGAAGGTCCAAGGTATACAGTAAACATGAAGTGAAGCATCGCAATCTATAACTAGTGTCACAGGAATAGTTCAAAACATAGTCAGTAAGAAGAGTCAGTCTTCTTGTACTTAAGTCGGCATTGTGCCTTTTCTATTTAAATCCGGTGCAATTTATGTGTTTCATCGTCAATAAGAAGGTCCAAGGGATACAGTAAACCTGGAGTGAAGCATCGGAATCTATAACTAGTGTCACAGGAATGGTTCAAAACATAGGGAGTAAGAAGAGTCAGTCTTCTTGTACTTAAGTCGGCATTGTGCCTTTTCTATTTAATTCCGATGCAATTTCTGTGTTCCATCGGCAATAAGAAGGTCAGAGGGATACAATAAACCTGAAGTGAAGCATCGGAATCTATAACTAGTGTCACAGTAAGAACAGTCAGTCTTCTTGTCCTTAAGTCGGCATTGTGCCTTTTGTATTTAATTCCGATGCAATTTCTGTGTTTCATCGTCAATAAGAAGGTCCAAGGGATACAGTAAACCTGAAGTGAAGCGTCGGAATCTATAACTAGTGTCAATGGAATGGTTCAAATCATAGACAGTAAGAAGAGTCAGTCTTCTTGTCCTTTAGTCGGCATTGTGCCTTTTGTATTTAATTCCGATGCAATTTCTGTGTTTCATCGTCAATAAGAAGGTCCAAGGGATACAGTAAGCCTGGAGTGAAGCATCGGAATCTATCACTAGTGTCACAGGAATGGTTCAAAACATAGACAGTACGAAGAGTCAGTCTTCTTGAACTTAAGTCGGCATTGTGCCTTTTGTATTTAATTCTGATGCTATTTCTGTGTTTCATCGTCAATACGTAGGTCCAAGGGATACAGTAAACCTCAAGTGAAGCATCGGATTCTATAACTAGTGTCACAGGAATGGTTCAAATCATAGTCAGTAGGAAAAGTCGGGCTTCATGTATTTAAGTCGGCATTGGGCCTTTTGTATTTAATTCCGATGCATTTTCTGTGTTTCAACGTCAATAAGAAGGTCCAAGGGATACAGTAAACCTGAAGTGAAGCATCGGAATCTATAACTAGTGTCACAAGAATGGTTCAAAACATAGACTGTAAGAAGAGTCAGTCTTCTTGTACTTGAGTCGGCATTGTGCCTTTTGTATTTAATTCCGATGCAATCTCTGTGTTTCATCGTCAATAAGAAGGTCCAAGGGAAACAGTAAACCTGAAGTGAAGCATCCAAATCTAAAAGTCGTCTCACAGGAAAGGTTCAAAACATAGACAGTAAGAAGTGTCAGCCTTATTGTACTTAAGTCGGCATTGTGCCTTTTGTGTTTGATTCCGATGCAATCTCTATGTTTCATCGTGAATACGAAGCTCCAAGGGGTACAGTAAACCTGAGGTGAAGTATCGAAATCTATTACTGGTCTCACAGGAGAGATTCAAATCATAGACAGTAAGAAGAGTCATTCTTCTTGTACTTAAGTCGGCATTGTGCCTTTTGTATTTAATTCCGATGCAAATTCTGTGTTTCATCGTCAATATGTAGGTCCAAGGGATACAGTAAACTTCAAGTGAAGCATACGGAATCTATAACTAAAGTCACAGGAATGGTTCAAAGTATAGACAGTAAGAAGAGTCAGTCTTCTTGTACTTAAGTCGGCATTGTGCCTTTTGTATTTAATTCCGATGCAATTTCTGTGTTTCATCGTCAATAAGAAGATCCAAGGGATACAGTAAACCTGAAGTGAAGCATCGGAATCAATAACTACTGTCACAGGAATGGTTCAAATCACAGACAGTAGGAAGAGTCAGTCTTCTTGTACTTAAGTCGGCATTGTGCCTTTTGTATTTAATTCCGATGCAATTTCTGTGTTTCATCGTCAATAAGACGGTCCAAAGGATACAGTAAACCTGAGGTGAAGTATCGGAATCTAAAATTGGTCTCACAGGAAGGATTCAAAACATAGACAGTAAGAAGAGTCAGTCTTCTTGTCCTTAAGTCGGCATTGTGCATTTTGTATTTAATTCCGATGCAATTTTGTGTTTCATCGTCAATAAGAAGATCAGAGGGATACAGTAAACCTGAAGTGAAGCATCCGAATCCATAACTAGTGTCACAGGAATGTTTCAAAACGTAGTCAGTAAAATGAGTCAGTCTTCTTGTACATAAGTCGGCGTTGTGCCTTTTTCATTTAATTCCGATGCAATTTCTGTGTTCATCGTCAATAAGAAGGTCAGAGGGATACAGTAAACCTGAAGTGAAGCATCGGAATCTATAACTAGTGTCACAGGAATAGTTCTAATCATAGTCAGTAAGAAGAGTCAGTCATTTTGTACTTAAGTCGGCATTGTGCCTTTTGTGTTTAATTCCGATGCAATTTCTGTGATTCATCGTCAATAAGAAGGTCCAAGAGATACAGTAAACCTGAAGTGAAGCATCGGAATCAATAACTAGTGTCACAGGAATTGTTCAAAACATAGACAGTAAGATGAGTCAGTCTTCTTGCACTTAAGTCGGCATTGTGCCTTTTGTATTTAAATCCGATGGGATTTCTGTGTTCCATCGTCAATACGAATGGCCAAGGGATACAATAAACCTGAAGTGAAGAAACGAAAACTATAACTAGTGTCACAGGAATGGTTCAAAACATAGACAGTAAGAAGAGTCAGTCTTCTTGTACTTAAGTCTGCATTGTGACATTTGTATTTAAATCCGATGGGATTTCTGTGTTCCATCGTCAATACGAAGGTCCAAAGGACACAGTAAACCTGAAGTGAAGCATCGGAATTTATAACTAGTGCCACAGGAATGGTTCAAAACATAGACAGTAAGAAGAAACAGTCTTCTTGTACTTAAGTCGGCATTGTGCCTTTTGTATTTAATTCCGATGTAATTTCTGTGTTTCATCGTCAATAAGAGGGTCAGTGGGATACAGTAAACCTGAAGTGAAGCATCGCAATCTATAACTAGTGTCACAGGAATGGTTCAAAACATAGTCAGTAAGAATAGTCAGTCTTCTTGTACTTAAGTCGGCATTGTGCCTTTTGTATTTAATTCCGATGCAATTTCTGTGTTTCATCGTCAATAAGAAGGTCCAAGGGATACAGTAATCCTGAAGTGAAGCATCGGAATCTATAACTAATGTCACAGGAATGGTTCAAAACATAGACAGTAAGATATGTAAGTCGCGTTGTTCTTAAGTCGGCATTGTGCATTTTCTATTTAATTCCGATGCAATTTTGTGTTTCATCGTCAATAAGAAGATCAGGGGGATACAGTAAACCTGAAGTGAAGCATCCGAATCCATAACTAGTGTCACAGGAATGTTTCAAAACGTAGTCAGTAAAATGAGTCAGTCTTCTTGTACATAAGTCGGCGTTGTGCCTTTTTCATTTAATTCCGATGCAATTTCTGTGTTTCAGCGTCAATAAGAAGGTCAGAGGGATACAGTAAACCTGAAGTGAAGCATCGGAATCTATAACTAGTGTCACAGGAATAGTTCTAATCATAGTCAGTAAGAAGAGTCAGTCATTTTGTACTTAAGTCGGCATTGTGCCTTTTGTGTTTAATTCCGATGCAATTTCTGTGATTCATCGTCAATAAGAAGGTCCAAGAGATACAGTAAACCTGAAGTGAAGCATCGGAATCAATAACTAGTGTCACAGGAATTGTTCAAAACATAGACAGTAAGATGAGTCAGTCTTCTTGTACTTAAGTCGGCATTGTGCCTTTTGTATTCTATTCCGATGCAATTTCTGTGTTTCATCGTCAATAAGAAGATCAAAGGGATACAGTAAACCTGAAGTTATAAAATAAATAAAATAAAATAAAATAAAATAAAATATTAATTATTTTTATCTGAATGATTGGCTCTCCTATGAGTCGTCAGGTTTTGATTATTCGGTATCAGACGCTTGACAATGGTTTTTTCGTAAAGGCAATGTTACTCGTAGTTGACCGTGAAATAAAACCGAAATAATCGGACTTCGTAATTAAATCGTTTCCAAAGACTGCTGCGGTAGGTGCGGACTCATAATCTAAATCTCAATATTACAATAATTTGCCAGCCATGCCAAAACGTCGTACAGAGGTGATTGTCTACTAAACAAAAAATTACACAGTTAGTTAAATCAGATATATTCAATGAATAAGCCTACAGTTCATAATCCTACTTACTTTTATAAATATAAATTCTTTACAGAATCGAGTGCCTAGTATGGTTGCAATTTTCTATATCATGAAATATGGCGGTGTGCCAGACAATAAACTAAAATACGTGCTTCTCGCACCACTTCAACGAGAGCTCTCCCTTTTTTTTTAATCAAACATACGACTAACGAAAATGTACTTTTGTTTTATCAGCGACACAGCGCTGCAGTTGTGTGCCATAGGCTTTATTTATTTGTCACTGATTATTTATTTAATTAATATCTCGCGTTTCCGAGGAAACTCACGCTCGGCATGCAAATGTGCCTTTATATTGCCCCCTGAATTGCGAGGCGAAAGGACACACCTGCAGGCGAGCAATTCACCTAAAGGCACAAGAAAATCTAAGTTATCTACAACTATTTACATGACTTACATTATACTGTATATTATACACAAAATTTGAATGACGCGCGTGCGCCGAAAAAGTTCTTATGTTGGCAAAACAGAGTGCGCGCATGCGCAGAAGCGTCTGTGTAACTACGGCACTGCCGTTATTTCGTAAATTTAGATCACGCGGCACAGTATTGCAGTTCATATTGTTCGTGTGCGCGCGCATTTCTTAGTCGTTGCACAAAGAAAATATTCCACCAAGATTACATATGAAGACTACATTCTATGACAGGTAACTTAGTTTTAAAATTACAATATTTGTTATAATACAATACAACTTTAGATTGTTGAATGTTCTTAGTTACATAGCATTGCAATGAAATGCTTCAAAGAAAAATGTCCGTATTTTTCAGGTGCGTTGACCTATACACATGGTGTCGTTATCACAGTTCATATTCATCTGCTGCACAATAATTTTTTACAGGTTAGTATCGTCGTGGTAAAGTTTTTTTTGATCACAGTAACATCGTTGTATAACAACGTGATTGATACATAAGCATGTCCATTTCCTATTTCCATTATAGTCGTTGTGATGCAGTTCGTTGTGACAAAAAGCATTGTTTATTACAGATCAGACGTGACCCGTCGAGTAATTAGTCCATATGCAGTTCGTTTTCGATATTCCGTGGAAGCTTGGTTGCAGAACCTCGGACGGCACATAGCTGGCGTCGATCCTTGGACAGTCCAGGTAAGCGTGTCCGTCACATTTCGAGAACATTTCATTCCCTGAAGTTCCAACCAAAATTCTTCCACCCGTCGTGTTGTTTTCTGGACAGGCACTTTGTGTCCATTTAATCCAGTTAACATCTTGAAGTTGGGTACTGTAGTAATGTCGCTAGACGATGCACGAATTATGCACTTCACATATTCAGTTTTTTTTTTTTTAAATATAGCTCACCTAAATGTTCGTGGTTACTCATCGAAGAAATCGTTCATCGCGTTAACAAAGGTACGATGCATCATGAATGTCATTAACAGTTTCTTTCACATAGGTTTCTGCGTAGTTGCAGACTTAGTAATGTACGTTAATGTCCGTGAATAGTGGTACACTACGCAATTTTTTTTTTTTTTTTTAAAAAAGTTTTTCACATTTTGGCACTCGTTATCGTTCAAATTTTCACACAGTAACAGTTACATTATACATCAGTTTAAAAAAAACATAAGTAATAATACATACACACGTCACATATTTTCTTAGCATAAACATAATACAGTTGCACATAAACATGTTTACATCATCATTACATAGCTATAGGTTATTACATTGTGTCATATTTGATTACATGAATTGCAGATATTTACATCCTCTTTAGCGGTTTTGCTGGGATATTATCGATGTTTTTTGTGATGTCATCTGAAATTAAGATAGGTTAGACACAACATTCATTACATCAGTAGGCAAGACCAGGCGTTTTCGCTACTCAATAAATATCCAAAATAGTAAGAGAGAGAAAATGTTCGATTCCTCGCGTTTTGTGCGTGTGTGTAGTGTGTCTGTGTGGCCTTGACTACTGGTAGATGCTTTTCTTGCTGAGAGATGTACGTCTAATCTATTTCTCAAAGTAAAAGATCGCTTCACAGATGACGTCTGTCGGTTCGTCAGGTGTCATAGCAAGTCAGTGGTACCTACAGTCACAAATGTTCCGTGAAAAATTTATATATCATTCACTGCTACGTAATCATAAATTTTACTTTAATATTCAGTCTTCTCGGTGGAACCGCGGCGTTGAAAGAAAAGTTCTTCTGTCTTCAACTGCGACTCTGGAACGCTGAAATGAAAATTTCTATACTACTTATTATCTGTGTTGTAGCAACAGAGTTTTTCGAGGTGCTTAGCAATATTTTGATGGGTATGACTTTTACATTATTCAGCATGAAATGCTCTAAGATCTCGGTGTGCGTATAGCCCAATAATTTTGTTAGTTCTACGATGTTGTAACAGATACGCACCAGGGTGCGGTATGTTAACAATTATATAAGGTCCTTCATATAGCAGACGCCACTTAGCGTTGCGTCGTTTGAGTGCAACAGATTTATGATGAGTACGAAGTAGTACAAGCATTCCTACCTCGAATTTTTGTTTTCTTTTTATTATGTTTCTGTGATGTTTGTTTCGTATCTGTGCGTGATGTGTCAGCGTAGTCAATACTTCTTTTATTTTCTGTTCAGGTGTGATTTCCTTGTCCGACAACTTAGGTAATGGTTCTATCCACTGATCGTTCTGTTTGCAATTGAACATGATCTCGTTAGGTGTGTAATTTGTATCGTAAATATTTAAGTTATTGTGTACGTCTTCGAAAAGACTTAGGTAGGACACCCAATTAGTATGTTTTGATGAAATATAGGTCCTCATGAATCGATTTAATTCTCGGAAAAGTCTCTCAGTCGCGTTACATTGTGGACTAAACCTCGAAATAAATATACTTTTAATGTTATTGTCCTTCAAGAAATTTCTCCATTTGTACCCAGAGTAGTATGCTGCATTATCTGACAGAATTGCTTTAGGTTTTCCCACGTGCGTCAGGTAATCACTTGAGAATCTTCGTATTATAGCATTTGCAGTGGCGGATTTTAAAGCATAAAGTTTTACGTGTTTAGAAAATATATCGTAAAAAGCTAAGATATATTTGACGCCTCCAGAGCTTGCTGGATGCGGTCCACTAATGTCAGTACACAGAATTTCCAGGGGTCTACCAGGTAAAATAGAATGTAAATCTGTTTTTGTGGATAAATTCTGAGGTTTTGATTTTTGACATATGACACATGTTTTTAGTTCCCTGTAAATTTTTCTTCTCATATTGCTAAAATAACAGTATGTACTGAGCTTTGCCAAACACTTTTTCGTCCCATAATGACCCCAAACTAAGTGTGTGTGCCAAATTAGATTACGTTCAGACTCTTTGGGAATGCATACACACCAGTTAGTAGCATTTGGATGTCGGCGGTAAAATAACACATCATTGTGTAACTTGTAATACTTAGTCAAAGGATGGTTGTGTTTTTCTACCAGTAATGTTATTATCTTATACCAGTGAGGATCAGATTTTTGTAATTCAGCCATGTTTCTGCACATATCAATATAATATTGGTGATACTGCTTGTCTTGCATTAAGAGAATCCTGTAGTCATTTATATTTTCTAAGTCACTGTTGGTATCATTCATACCTTGTGGAAGTCTAGACAAAGTGTCTGCAATGGTGTTGTCCTTACCTCTTATGTACTTAATTTCAAAAGAGTAGTTCTGAAGTGTAACTGCCCATCGTGATAGTCTAGGATGTACAAGTTTACAAGTTAACAAAAATGTCAGGGCCTGGTGATCGGTGTAAATTACCGTATGTTTTCCAAATAAATAATAATTGAATTTCTTGAATGCCCATACTATGGAAAGTGTTTCTAACTCAGTAGTGGAGTATGTACGCTCACATTCAGTTAGAGTGCGACTCGCAAACCCAATAATTCTTATCTGTTCCTCCTCTTTATTCTTTACAACTTGAAATAAGCAACAGCCCAAGCCAGTACGTGAAGCGTCACAAGTCATACAAAAATCTAAATTGAAATCTGGATGGCTCAAAATGTTAGCATTCACTAAAGCATGTTTAATTGTATTAAAGTCATTCTGGCACTGTTCCGACCAGATCCAAACTTGATTCCTTCTGAGTAGATTTAGCAGATGTTTACTGTTCAAAAGTGGTTGTGGCAAAAAAACGTCTGAAAAATGAACATAGCCCAAGGAATGATTTTAACTGCTTTTTAGTTCGGGGGCTAGGAAAGTTTCTGATAGCATCTAATTTACTGGGATCCGGACGTATGCCCTGTGAATTAATGATATGTCCTAAATACTTTATCTCACTGCAACCAAATTTTGATTTTCTTAGGTTGGCTGTGACTCCAGCTTGTGCAAATTTTTCTAAAATTCTTTGAAGTGTGTCAACGTGTTCATTCCAGGATTGTGTAGCTATCAGTATATCATCTACATAGTGTGTGACTGTCTCAACTAAATCGTCGCCAAGCACGGTATCCAGGGCTGTAATGAATACCCCAGAGCTGACATTCAGTCCGAAGGGTAGAACACAAAACTGATAGGTTCGCCCCCCGAACATAAATGCAGTATATTTCCGAGAATCAGGAGTGATACCCACCTGCCAAAACGAATTAGCGAGATCTATTGTGGAAAAATATTTTGCATCTAGAAATTTCTGTAATTGCTCTTCTAAATTTTCCGGTTTTGTGTGAACCGGTAAAATTATTTCATTAATAGCTCGTGCGTCTAACACTAACCTAATGCCTCCATTTGATTTTTTGACAACAAGTATAGGACTACAATAAGGTGAGGTGGATGGTTCAATGACCTTCCAGTCTAACATTTGTTTTAATTCTTGCCACACAGCAGGTCGTTGAGATAACGGTACGTTATATGTCTTATGGCAGAAGATCTTGTGAGGCTTAACTTCAATCTTGTACACATACGTGTTGATAACACCTAATCGTTTGGTAAAAACTTGTAAATATTTGGATAACACTTCCTGTAGTTTTATACGTTCATGTACACTGAGAGCTGTAGCTTCACTTATCTTATGATCAAGCAATGTTTTCAAGTCCATTAGCTCTCTGTCAGATGAGTGTGTTTGCATGTCTTGAATGTCTTTGTCAAGTACTAACTGTACCTTGTACCCTGTACAGTGTTTGTCATGCTTTAGAGTTCTCCTGTCCAAATCAATAATAATTACACTGCCTTTATCATTTAAAATACATTTACCTTTGGAGAAGTCTATAATGCAGTCCTTCTCGCTCATAATATCTATTCCTAATATGCAATTTGTCACAAGGTTTTGTACAACCAGGAATGGCCATTGTACGGTTCCATTACCTATTTTAACGTTTACAAAAACTTGCTTCGTAACCCTACATGACTTATTACCTAGTGCAGTAGTTATTTTACAGTTTTGGGCAGGAAACTCAGGCACAGGTTCCAATTCACACATCTTTTTATAAAAATTAAAAGATAAAACGCTCACAGCTGCACCTGTATCTAGGATAATAGTAGTTGGAATCCCACCTACTACACCAGTAGTGGATGCTAAAACAATTTCATTTGTGTTTAAACGACATTGTGTACTGTCTTGTAAAAGTTCATCTGATATATTGTTATTGTGGTTGTATCTTATAAATAAAACAGGTAGTTTTTGTTTAGAATTACTCGGCATATCATTATTCTGTTGTTCAAGTGTGGTGTCAAATAACTGATTAACATTGAAGCCGCCCCCCAAGGATTCTTCAGCCACGACCTGGGGCAAAGTAGTGACTGTTTCTAGTTTGTTGGATTATCATTTGTACTAGGTACTGACACAGATTGAGGTTGTGCATCAGGTGTCATTTCTATTATATTCACATTCGGATATTGCCTGTTATGATCTCCAAACTTTTGCGGTTGTTGTTGCTGTTGCGCATTATAACTTACCTGTCGGTCGTAAGGTATGCTCCAATTTTGACCTGGTGACTGCTGTGGTAAAGCAGAGTTTGAATGAAAGTACTGATCGTTACGAGTCCAACCTTGATGCTGTCTTGGCTCGTAGTTATTATTATTTCTATTTCTGTTTGTGTTTTTGTTATTACCTTTGTATCCGTTGTTACCGTTGCAGTTATTACCGCGGTGCCTTTTGTATGGATTGCCGCATGAAATGTTATTACTGTTGTAACTATTGTTCGTATTGGAATACGCGTGTTGATTTTGATTTCCGTACTGAGACGGCATGTGAGTTTGCTGTTTTTGTTGTACCGCGTATCCAACTGTGGGCGCGCCAGAATTGTGTTGGCAAGCCTGCATGTTTTGCATACCACTAGTGTAAACATTGTGGCTGCTGTTTTGCCGCGCGAAGCGCTGATCTTCAAGTAACATGTCAACCGAATCTAAAGCTGTTAAAAAAATAATCTGAATCGTCATCCGGGATATGTAGAAGTTTTTCCTTAATGTTGAAAGGCAATTTGGCCTTCAACGCTCGGAGTATATCACGTGTTGCGACTGGTTCGTCTAAAAAATGTCCCATGTTCAAGTATTTTTCAAAATATCTGCGTAAGTTACCATTTTTACTGTTAAAAGTTTCAGGTTCTAAAATTTGTCTCCTGAGTCGCTCCTGGACGGATTGCGACCAGAATTTGTTCAGAAAGGCACGCTCAAACTCACTGTACGTGGTACATACGTCAGCTTGACTGTATGCCCAGACAGCTGCATCGCCTTGGATGTAACCGACAATATATGAAATCTTTTTCCGGTCACTCCAAGTGCGTGGAAATGCGTTACTAAGAGATTTAAGAAAAATCACCGGATGAATGGTTCGTTTCTCTGGATAAAAGCCTGAAATTGCCTGTGTTTTATTAAGCTTTCTTCTTCCTTTGCATTATGATATGGATTTGTTCCACTGTAATTACTGCAATGCTCAGCTGGCGAGTAATTACGATAATGTTGCTGTGGTTTACCATGATAATAGCTTGTGTTTGTGGTTGCACGTCGTGGTATGTGTTGTAGTCGTGGTGTGTTTTGTTCTTGTGTGTTTGTGGTGTGCGGTATGTGTGCGTCATACTCGAATGTATATTGGTTTCTGAACTGTACATTTTGACTGATATTTTCGTTACATTCAGACTGTGGTTGATCGGTGAATTGTCTCATGGGTGCAGTGACGGATTGTACTGCGTCACTAATCAGCTGTTTGTTATTAGTGATGTATTCCGCTACGGAGTCGTGCACAATTGTTGGTAAATTTTCACGTATGCATCTATCAAAATGTTTGTCTTTGTTCTCTACCCAATCATGAAATTCTTTATTAATATTTTGAAAATGAGCTGTGGCATCAGATTGTAAGATGTCAGTCAGGTGTTGTTCAACATCGTCAAATTTATTCTGCACGTCAGTAATTCGTTTTTCAAGGTTGTCGTGTACTGAAGGATATGTTTGAATTTGTTCAGTAAGAGCTTCACACGTGACATTAAGGTTTTTTAATTGTTTCTGTAAAAGTGCTACGTCATTTGTAGTCTTTTCTTGTCTCGTTTTAAGCTTGGAAAATTTCGTACTGAGTTCAGTCATCTGTTCGGTCAGTGTGGCGTCTATAAGTTCCACACGTTTACACAAAGTGTCATTACATGCCTTGATTGCTATGAGATCAGATTTAATTTCGTCATTTTGTGTCTTTAACTGTTCATTTTGTGTCTTTAAGGTTGCCATGTTTTCCGCGTTCTGCATCCTTAAGGTTGCCATATTTTCTGCGTTTTGTTTCATTAGCATTTGTAACATGTTGGCAATGTTTACTGTTTGCAAGGTCTCTGCCCCCGCCGCGTCATTAGACGTGACGTCATGTATTAACATGGGCTCTGACTGAGACTTTGAAATTTTTGTGGTGGTCGGCCTATTGTCAAAATTTCCGTTGACACTTGCGTCAATATTTGATGTATCGTCACTACCGGTTGCTGTCGTAAAGTCATTTTCTAACATTTGTCTCTCGTCCGAGTCGGATTGCGTCTGAATAGTACGTCTTTGCTGTTCCATTTTTGCGTATTGTTTTCTAGTTATTACCATGCCACACGTGCTATATATTTCAAGAAATTAATGTTTGACACTGGTTTTAAAATAAAATGCAGTTGAGCATGAATCGGTCGTAGCAACAATGGCTGTCTGTTAATTTAAAAATATAAACTGAATTTGAGATTATTGGTAATGGCTGCTGGCCATGTTACATGATATCGTACAGAAGTCGGCCATATTGTACACTCGTGTATTGGTATTGTTGCATACGTTATTGTTTAAGGAAAAATACTGAGAATGGAATTTATCACTGAAACTGTTATGCGGAAAAGAAACACTACAGAATTTTACTGAAAAGCTAATACACTGAATTATACGTCTGGTCAAGCCTGCTAATGCAAAGATGCTGCGTCTTACCTTATTTTGCTGGAAGCTTCTTTGCGTCTTCCCGCAAAATTTTATAATTGGCAAATATCTTCTGATTTTTTTTTATTTCTCATATAGTCAAGTCCAGGACCAGAAGGTTGATTTTTCACATGAAACAAAGAGAACAATGTAACAAATGACAAACTGAACAACGTCCTGTCACGGTCGCCAATATAAAATAAATAAAATAAAATAAAATAAAATAAAATATTAATTATTTTTATCTGAATGATTGGCTCTCCTATGAGTCGTCAGGTTTTGATTATTCGGTATCAGACGCTTGACAATGGCTTTTTCGTAAAGGCAATGTTACTCGTAGTTGACCGTGAAATAAAACTGAAATAATCGGACTTCGTAATTAAATCGTTTCCAAAGACTGCTGCGGTAGGTGCGGACTCATAATCTAAATCTCAATATTACAATAATTTGCCAGCCATGCCAAAACGTCGTACAGAGGTGATTGTCTACTAAACAAAAAATTACACAGTTAGTTAAATCAGATATATTCAATGAATAAGCCTACAGTTCATAATCCTACTTACTTTTATAAATATAAATTCTTTACAGAATCGAGTGCCTAGTATGGTTGCAATTTTCTATATCATGAAATATGGCGGTGTGCCAGACAATAAACTAAAATACGTGCTTCTCGCACCACTTCAACGAGAGCTCTCCCTTTTTTTTTAATCAAACATACGACTAACGAAAATGTACTTTTGTTTTATCAGCGACACAGCGCTGCAGTTGTGTGCCATAGGCTTTATTTATTTGTCACTGATTATTTATTTAATTAATATCTCGCGTTTCCGAGGAAACTCACGCTCGGCATGCAAATGTGCCTTTATAAAGTGAAGCATTGGAAACTATAACTAGTGTCACAGGAATGGTTCAAAACATAGACAGTAAGAAGGGTCAGTCTTCTTGTACTTAAGTTGGCATTGTGCCTTTTGTATTTAATTCCGATGCAATTTCTGTGTTTCATCGTCAATAAGAATGGCCAAGGGATACAATAAACCTGAAGTGAAGAAACGAAAACTGTAACTAGTGTCACAGGAATGGTTCAAAACATAGACAGTAAGAAGAGTCAGTCTTCTTGTACTTAAGTCTGCATTGTGACATTTGTATTTAAATCCGATGGGATTTCTGTGTTTCATCGTCAATACGAAGGTCCAAGGGACACAGTAAACCTGAAGTGAAGCATCGGAATTTATAACTAGTGTCACAGGAATGGTTCAAAACATAGACAGTAAGAAGAAACAGTCTTCTTGTACTTAAGTCGGCATTGTGCCTTCTGTATTTAATTCCGATGTAATTTCTGTGTTTCATCGTCAATAAGAGGGTCAGTGGGATACAGTAAACCTGAAGTGAAGCATCGCAATCTATAACTAGTGTCACAGGAATGGTTCAAAACATAGTCAGTAAGAAGAGTCAGTCTTCTTGTACTTAAGTCGGCATTGTGCCTTTTGTATTTAATTCCGATGCAATTTCTGTGTTTCATCGTCAATAAGAAGGTCCAAGGGATACAGTAATCCTGAAGTGAAGCATCGGAATCTATAACTAATGTCACAGAAATGGTTCAAAACATAGACAGTAAGATATGTAAGTCGCGTTGTACTTAAGTCGGCATTGTGCATTTTCTATTTAATTCCGATGCAATTTCTGTGTTTCATCGTCAATAAGAAGGTCAGAGGGATACAGTAATCCTGAAGTGAAGCATCGGAGTCTATAACTAGTGTCACAGGAATGGTTCAGAACATAGACAGTAAGAAAAGTCAGCCGTCTTGTACTTAAGTCGGCATTGTGCCTTTTCTATTTAATTCGGATGCAATTTCTGTGTTTCATAGTGAATAAGAAGGTCAGAGGGATACAGTAAACCTGAAGTGAAGCATCCGAATCTATAACCAGTGTCACAGGAATGGTTCAAAACATAGTCAGTAAAAAGAGTCAGTCTTCTTGTACTTATGTCGGCATTGTGCCTTTTTTATTTAATTCCGATGCAATTTCTGTGTTTCATCCTTAATAAGAAGGTCAGAGGGATACAGTAAACCTGAAGTGAAGCATCGGAATCTATAACTAGTGTCACAGGAATGGTTCAAATCATAGTCAGTATGAAGAGTCAGTCTTTTTGTACTTAAGTCGGCATTGTGCCTTTTGTGTTTAATTACGATGCAATTTTTGTGTTTCATCGTCAATATGAAGGTCCAAGAGATACAGTAAACCTGAAGTGAAGCATCGGAATCCATAACTAGTGACACCGGAATGGTTCAAAACATAGACAGTAACATGAGTCAGTCTTCTTGTACTTAAGTCGGCATTGTGCCTTTTGTATTAAATTCCGATGCAATTTCAGTGTTTCATCGTCAATGAGAAGATCAGAGGGATACAGTAAACCAGAAGTAAAGCATCGGAATCTAGAACTAGTGTCACAAGAATGGTTCAAAACATAGACAGTAGGAAGAGTCAGTCTTCTTGTACTTAAGTCGGCATTGTGCCTTTTGTATTTAATTACGATGCAATTTCTGTGTTTCATCGTCAATAAGAAGGTCCAAGGGATACAGTAAACCTGAAGTGAAGCATCGGAATCTATAACTAGTGTCGCAGGAATGGTTCAAAACATAGACATTAAGAAGAGTCAGTTTTCTTGTACTTAAGTCGGCATTGTGCCTTTTGTATTTAATTCCGTTGCAATTTCTGTGTTTGTTCGTCAATAAGAAGGTCCAAGGGATACAGTAAACGTGAAGTGAAGCATCGGAATTATAAACTGGTCTCACAGGAAAGGATCAAAACGTAGACAATAAGATGAGTCAGTCGTCTTGTATTTAAGTCTCCATTGTGACTTATGTATTTAATTCCGATGCAATTTCTGTGTTCCATCGTCAATAAGAAAGTCCAAGGGAAACAGTAAACCTGAAGTGAAGCATCGAAATCTAAAAGTCGTCGCACAGGAAAGGTTCAAAACATAGACAGTAAGAAGTGTCAGGCTTATTGTACTTAAGTCGGCTTTGTGCCTTTTGTGTTTCATTCCGGTGCAGTCTCGGTGTTTCATCGTGATTACGAAGGTCCAAGGGGTACAGTAAACCAGAGGTGAAGTATCGGAATCTAAAATTGGTCTCACAGGAAGGATTCCAAACATAGACAGTAAGAAGAGTCAGTCTTCTTGTACTTAAGTCGGCATTGTGCATTTTGTATTTAATTCCGATGCAATTTTGTGTTTCATCGTCAATAAGAAGATCAGAGGAATACAGTAAACCTGAAGTGAAGCATCCGAATCCATAACTGGTGTCACAGGAATGGTTCAAAACGTAGTCAGTAAAAAGGGTCAGTCTTCTTGTACATAAGTCGGCGTTGTGCCTTTTTCATTTAATTCCGATGCAATTTCTGTGTTTCATCGTCAATAAGAAGGTCAGAGGGATACAGTAAACCAGAAGTGAAGCATCGGAATCTATAACTAGTGTCACAGGAATAGTTCTAATCATAGTCAGTAAGAAGAGTCAGTCATTTTGTGCTTAAGTCGGCATTGTGCCTTTTGTGTTTAATTCCGATGCAATATCTGTGATTCATCGTCAATAAGAAGGTCCAAGAGATACAGTAAACCTGAAGTTAAGCATCGGAATTAATAACTAGTGTCACAGGAATTGTTCAAAACATAGACAGTAAGATGAGTCAGTCTTCTTGTACTTAAGTTGGCATTGTGCCTTTTGTATTCTATTCCGATGCAATTTCTGTGTTTCATCGTCAATAAGAAGATCAAAGGGATACAGTAAACCTGAAGTGAAGCATCGGAATCTATAACTAGTGTCACAGGAATGGTTCAAAACATAGACAGTAGGAAGAGTCAGTCATCTTGTACTTAAGTCGGCATTGTGCCTTTTGTATTTTTATACCGATGCAATATCTGTGTTTCATCGTCAATAAGAAGGTCCAAGGGATACAGTAAACCTGAAATGAAGCATCGGAATCTATAACTAGTGTCACAGGAATGGTTCAAAACATAGTAAGAAGAGTCAGTCTTCTTGTACTTAAGTCGGCATTGTGCCTTTTGTATTTAATCCCGATTCAATTTATGTGTTTCATCGTCAATAAGAAGGTCCAAGGGATACGGTAAACCTAAAGTGAAGCATCGGAATTATGAACTGGTCTCACAGGAATGGATCAAAACATAGACAGTAAGATGAGTCAGTCTTCTTGTATTTAGGTCTTCATTGAGACTTATATATTTAATTCCGATGCAATATCCGTGTTTCATCGTCAATAAGAAGGTCCAAGCGATACAGTAAACCTGAAATGAAGCATCGGAATTTATAACTAGTGTCACAGGAATGGTTCAAAACATAGACAGTAAGAAGAGTCAGTCTTCTTGTACTTAAGTCGGCATTGTGCCTTTTGTATTAAATTCCGATGCAATTTCTGTGTTTCATCGTCAATGAGTAGATCAGAGGGATACAGTAAACCAGAAATAAAGCATCGGAATCTAGAACTAGTGTCACAAGAATGGTTCAAAACATAGACAGTAGGAAGAGTCAGTCTTCTTGTACTTAAGTCGGCATTGTGCCTTTTGTATTTAATTACGATGCAATTTCTGTGTTTCATCGTCAATAAGAAGGTCCAAGGGATACAGTAAACCTGAAGTGAAGCATCGGAATCTATAACTAGTGTCGCAGGAATGGTTCAAAACATAGACATTAAGAAGAGTCAGTTTTCTTGTACTTAAGTCGGCATTGTGCCTTTTCTATTTAATTCCGGTGCAATTTCTGTGTTTCTTCGTCAATAAGAAGGTCCAAGGGATACAGTAAACGTGAAGTGAAGCATCGGAATTATAAACTGGTCTCACAGGAATGGATCAAAACATAGACAGTAAGATGAGTCAGTCTTCTTGTATTTAGGTCTTCATTGAGACTTATATATTTAATTCCGATGCAATATCTGTGTTTCATCGTCAATAAGAAGGTCCAAGGGACACAGTAAACCTGAAGTGAAGCATCAGAATTTATAACTAGTGTCACAGGAATGGTTAAAACATAGACAGTAAGAAGAAACAGTCTTCTTGTACTTAAGTCGATATTGTGCCTTTTGTATTAAATTCCGATGCAATTTCTGTGTTTCATCGTCAATGAGAGGATCAGAGGGATACAGTAAACCAGAAGTAAAGCATCGGAATCTAGAACTAGTGTCACAAGAATGGTTCAAAACATAGACAGTAGGAAGAGTCAGTCTTCTTGTACTTAAGTCGGCATTGTGCCTTTTGTATTTAATTACGATGCAATTTCTGTGTTTCATCGTCAATAAGAAGGTCCAAGGGATACAGTAAACCTGAAGTGATCCATCGGAATCTATAACTAGTGTCGCAGGAATGGTTCAAAACATAGACATTAAGAAGAGTCAGTTTTCTTGTACTTAAGTCGGCATTGTGCCTTTTGTATTTAATTCCGTTGCAATTTCTGTGTTTCTTCGTCAATAAGAAGGTCCAAGGGATACAGTAAACGTGAAGTGAAGCTTCGGAATTATAAACTGGTCTCACAGGAAAGGATCAAAACGTAGACAGTAAGATGAGTCAGTCGTCTTGTATTTAAGTCTTCATTGTGACTTATGTATTTAATTCCGATGCAATTTCTGTGTTCCATCGTCAATAAGAAGGTCCAAGGGAAACAGTAAACCTGAAGTGAAGCATCGGAATCTAAAAGTCGTCGCACAGGAAAGGTTCAAAACATAGGCAGTAAGAAGTGTCAGGCTTATTGTACTTAAGTCGGCTTTGTGCCTTTTGTTTTTCATTCCGGTGCAGTCTCTGTGTTTCATCGTGATTACGAAGGTCCAAGGGGTACAGTAAACCAGAGGTGAAGTATCGGAATCTAAAATTGGTCTCACAGGAAGGATTCAAAACATAGACAGTAAGAAGAGTCAGTCTTCTTGTACTTAAGTCGGCATTGTGCATTTTGTATTTAATTCCGATGCAATTTTGTGTTTCATCGTCAATAAGAAGATCAGAGGAATACAGTAAACCTGAAGTGAAGCATCCGAATCCATAACTAGTGTCACAGGAATGGTTCAAAACGTAGTCAGTAGAAAGAGTCAGTCTTCTTGTACATAAGTCGGCGTTGTGCCTTTTTCATTTAATTCCGATGCAATTTCTGTGTTTCATCGTCAATAAGAAGGTCAGAGGGATACAGTAAACCTGAAGTGAAGCATCGGAATCTGTAACTAGTGTCACAGGAATAGTTCTAATCGTAGTCAGTAAGAAGAGTCAGTCATTTTGTACTTAAGTCGGCATTGTGCCTTTTGTGTTTAATTCCGATGCAATATCTGTGATTCATCGTCAATAAGAAGGTCCAAGAGATACAGTAAACCTGAAGTGAAGCTTCGGAATCAATAACTAGTGTCACAGGAATTGTTCAAAACATAGACAGTAAGATGAGTCACTCTTCTTGTACTTAAGTCGGCATTGTGCCTTTTGTATTCTATTCCGATGCAATTTCTGTGTTTCATCGTCAATAAGAAGATCAAAGGGAAACAGTAAACCTGAAGTGAAGCATCGGAATCTATAACTAGTGTCACAGGAATGGTTCAAAACATAGACAGTGGGAAGAGTCAGTCTTCTTGTACTTAAGTCGGCATTGTGCCTTTTGTATTTAATACCGATGCAATATCTGTGTTTCATCGTCAATAAGAAGGTCCAAGGGATACAGCAAACCTGAAATGAAGCATCGGAATCTATAACTAGTGTCACAGGAATGGTTCAAAACATAGACATTAAGAAGAGTCAGTCTTCTTGTACTTAAGTCGGCATTGTGCCTTTTGTATTTAATTCCGATTCAATTTCTGTGTTTCATCGTCAATACGAAAGTCCAAGGGATACAGTAAACCTGAAGTGAAGCATCGGAATTATGAACTGGTCTCACAGGAATGGATCAAAACATAGACAGTAAGATGAGTCAGTCTTCTTGTATTCAGGTCTTCATTGAGACTTATATATTTAATTCCGATGCAATTTCTGTGTTTCATCGTCAATAAGAAGGTCCAAGGGAAACAGTTAACCTGAAGTGAAGCATCGGAATCTAAAAGTCGTCTCACAGGAAAGACTCAAAACATAGACAGTAAGAAATGTCAGCCTTATTGTACTTAAGCCATCATTGTGCCTTTTGTGTTTGATTCTGATGCAATCTCTGTGTTTCATCGTGAATACGAAGGTCCAAATGGTACAGTAAACCTGAGGTGAAGTATCAAAAGCCAAAACTGGTCTCACAGGAGAGATTCAATACATAGACAGTAAGAAGAGTCAGTCTTCTTTTACTTAAGTCGGCATTGTGCCTTTTGTATTTAATTCCGATGCAATTTCTGTGTTTCATCGAGAATAAGAAGGTCAGAGGGATTCAGTAAACCTGAGGTGAAGCATCCGAATCTATAACTAGTGTAACAGAATCTTTCAAAACATAGTCAGTAAAAAGAGTCAGTCTTCTTGTACTTAAGTTGGCATTGTGCCTTTTGTATTTAATTCCGATGCAATTTCTGTGTTTCATCGTGAATAAGAAGGTCAGAGGGATACAGTAAACCTGAAGTGAAGCATCCGAATCTATAACTAGTGTCACAGGAATGGTTCAAAACGTAGTCAGTAAAAAGAGTCAGTCTTCTTGTACTTAAGTCGGCATTGTGCCTTTTTCATTTAATTCCGATGCAATTTCTGTGTTTCATCGTCAATAAGAAGGTCAGAGGGATACAGTAAACCTGAAGTGAAGCATCGGAATCTATAACTAGTGTCACAGGAATGGTTCTAATCATAGTCAGTAAGAAGTGTCAGTCTTTTTGTACTTAAGTCGGCATTGTGCCTTTTGTGTTTCATTCCGATGCAATTTGTGTGTTTCATCGTCAATAAGAAGGTCCAAGAGATACAGTAAACCTGAAGTGAAGCATCGGAATCGATAACTAGTGGCACAGGAATGGTTCAAATCATAGGCAGTTAGATGAGTCAGTCTTCTTGTACTTAAGTCGGCATTGTTCCTTTTGTATTTAATTCCGATGCAATTTCTGTGTTTCATCGTCAATAAGAGGATCAGAGGGATACAGTAAACCTGAAGTGAAGCATCGGAATCTATAACTAGTGTCACAGGAATAGTTCAAATCATAGTCAGTAAGAAGAGTCAGTCGTCTTGTACTTAAGTCGGCATTGTGCCTTTTCTATTTAATTCCGATGCTATTTCTGTGTTTCATCGTCAACAAGAAGGTCAGAGGGATACAGTAAACCTGAAGTGAAGCATCGGAATCTATAGCTAGTGTCACAGGAATGGTTCAAAACATAGTCAGTAAGAAGAGTCAGTCTTTTTGTCCATAATTCGGCATTGTGCCTTTTGTATTTAATTCCGATGCAATTTCTGTGGTTCATCGTCAATAAGAAGGTTCAAGGGATACAGTAAACCGGGAGTGAAGCATCGGAATCTATAACTAGTTTCACAGGAATGGTTCAAAACATAGACAGTAAGGAGAGTCAGTCTTCTTGTACTTATGTCGGCATTGTGCCTTTTGTATTTAATTCCGAAGTAAATTCTGTGTTTCATCGTCAATAAGAAGGTCCAACGGAGACAGTAAACCTGAAGTGAAGCATCAGAATCTATAACTAGTGTCACAGGAATGGTTCAAAGCATAGTCACTAAGAAGAGTCAGTCTTCTTGTATTTAAGTCGGCATTGTGCCTTTTGTATTTAATTCCGTTGCAATTTCTGTGTTTCATCGTCAATAAGAAGGTCCGAGGGATACAGTAAACCTGGAGTGAGGCATCAGAATCTATAACTAGTGACACAGGAATGGTTTTAAACATAGACAGTAAGAAGAGTTAGTCTCCTTGTACTTAAGTCGGCTTTGTGCTTTTGTATTTCATTCCGATGCAATTTCTGTGTTTCATCGTGAATAAGAAGGTCGATGGGATACAGTAGACCTGAATTGAAGCATCGGAATCTATAACTAGTGTCACAGGAATGGTTCAAAACATAGACAGTAAGAAGAGTCAGTCTTCTTGTACTAAAGTCGGTATTGTGCCTTTTGTATTTAATGCCGATGCAATTTCTGTGTTTTATCGTAAATAAGAAGGTCAGAGGGGTACCATAAACCTGAAGTGAAACATCGGAATCTATAACTAGAGTCACAGGAATGGTTCAAAACATAGACAGTAAGAAGAATCAGTCTTCTTCAACTAAAGTAGGCATTGTACCTTTTGTATTTAATTCCGATGCAATTTCTGTGTTTCATCGTCAATAAGAAGGTCTAAGGGATACAGTAAACCTAGAGTGAAGCATCGGAATCTATAACTAGTGTCACAGGAATGGTTCAAAACATAGACAGTAAGAAGACTCAGCCTTCTTGTACTTAAGTTGGTATTGTGCCTTTTGTATTTAATTCTGATGCAATTTCTGTGTTTCATCGTCACTAAGAAGGTCAGAGGGATACAGTAAACCTGAAGTGTAGCATCGGAATCTAGAACTAGTGTCACAGGAATGGTTCAAAACATAGACAGTAAGAAGAGTCAGTCTTCCTGTACTTAAGTCGGCATTCTGCGTTTCTATTTAATTCCGATGCAATTTATGTGTTTCATCGTCAATAAGATGGTCCAAGGGATACAGTAAACCTGAAGTGAAGCATCAGAATCTATAACTAGTGTCACAGGAATGGTTCCAAACATAGTCAGTAAGAAGAGTCAGTCTTCTTGTACTTAAGTCGGCGTTGTGCCTTTTGTATTTAATTCCGTTGCAATTTCTGTGTTTCATCGTCAATAAGAATTTCCGAGGGATACAGTAAACCGTGAGTGAGGCATCAGAATCTATAACTAGTGTCACAGTAATGGTTTTAAACATAGACAGTAAGAAGAGTCAGTCTACCTGTACTTAAGTCGGCATTCTGCGTTTCTATTTAATTTCGATGCAATTTCTGCGTTTCATCGTGAATAAGAAGGTCGATGGGATACAGTAGACCTGAAGTAAAGCATCGGGGTCTATAACTAGAGTCTCGGGAATGGTTCAAACATAGTCAGTAAGTAGAGTCAGTCTTCTTGTACTTAAGTCGGCATTGTGCCTTTTGCATTTAATTCCGATGCAATTTCTGTGTTACATCGTCAATAAGAAGGTCCAAGGGAGACAGTAAACCTGAAGTGAAGCATTGGAATCTATAACAAGTGTCACAGGAATGGTTCAAATCATAGACATTAAGAAGGGTCAGTTTACTTGTTCTTAAGTCGGCATTGTGCCTTTTGTATATAATACCGATGCAATATCTGTGTTTCATCGTCAATACGAAGGTCCAAGGGATACAGTAAACCTGAAGTGAAGCAACGGAATCTATAACTAGTGTCACAGGAATGGTTCAAAACATAGGCAGTGAGAAGAGTCAGTCTTCTTGTACTTAAGTCGGCATTGTGCCTTTTGTATTTAATTCCGAAGCAATTTCTGTGTTTCATCGTCAATAAGAAGGTCCAAGGGATACAGTTAACCTGAAGTGAAGCATCGGAATTATGAACTGGTCTCACAGGAATGGATCAAAACATAGACAGTAAGATGAGTCAGTCTTCTTGTATTTAGGTCTTCATTGAGACTTATGTATTTAATTCCGATGCAATTTCTGTGTTTCATCGTCAATAAGAAGGTCCAAGGGAAAAAGTAAACCTGAAGTGAAGCTTCGGAATCTAAAAGTCGTCTCACAGGAAAGGTTCAAAACATACACAGTAAGAAGGGTCAGCCTTATTGTACTTAAGTCGACATTGTGCCTTTTGTGTTTGATTCCGATGCAATCTCTGTGTTTCATCGTGAATACGTAGGTCCAAGGGCTACAGTAAACCTGAGGTGAAGTATCGGAATCTAAAACTGGTCTCACAGGAGAGATTCAAAACATAGACAGTAAGAAGAGTCAGTCTTCTTTTACTTAAGTCGGCATTGTGCCTTTTGTATTTAATTCCGATGCAATTTCTGTGTATCTTCGTCAATACGAAGGTCCAAGAGATACAGTAAACCTGAAGTGAAGCATCGGAATATATAACTAGTGTCACAGGAATGGTTCAAAACATAGCCAGTAAGAAGAGTCAGCCATCTTGTTCTTAAGTAGGCATTGTGGCGTTTCTATTTAATTCCGTGGCAATTCGTGTGTTTCATCGTCAATAAGAAGGTCAGAGGCATACAGTAAACCTGAAGTGAAGCATTGGGATCTATAACTAGAGTCACGGGAATGGTTCAAAACATAGTCAGTAAGGACAGTCGGTCTTCTTGTACTTAAGTCGGCATTGTGCCTTTTGTATTTAATTCCGATGCAATTTCTGTGTTTCATCGTCAATAAGAAGGTCAGAGAGATACAGTAAACCTGAAGTGAAGCATCCGAATCCATAACTAGTGTCACAGGAATGGTTCAAAACGTAGTCAGAAAAAAGAGTCAGTCTTCTGGTACTTAAGTCAGCGTTGTGCCTTTTTCATTTACATCCGATGCAATTTCAGTGTTTCATCGTCAATAAGAAGGTCAGAGGGATATAGTAAACCTGAAGTGAAGCATCGGAATCTATAACTAGTGTCACAGAAATGGTTCTAATCATAGTCAGTAAGAAGAGTCAGTCTTTTTGTAATTAAGTCGGTATTGTGCCTTTTGTGTTTAATTCCGATGCAATTTCTGTGTTTCATCGTCAATAAGAAGGTCCAAGAGATACAGTAAACCTGAAGTGAAGCATCGGAATCAATAACTAGTGTCACAGGAATGGTTCAAAACATAGTCAGTAAGATGAGTCAGTCTTCTTGTACTTAAGTCGGCATTGCGCCTTTTGTATTTAATTCCGATGCAATTTCTGTGTTTCATCGTCAATAAGAAGATCAAAGGGAAACAGTAAACTTGAAGTGAAGCATCGGAATATATATCTAGTGTCACAGGAATGGTTCAAAACATAGCCAGTAAGAAGAGTCAGCCATCTTGTTCTTAAGTAGGCATTGTGGCGTTTCTATTTAATTCCGTTGCAATTCGTGTGTTTCATGGTCACTAAGAAGGTAAGAGGGATACAGTAAACATGAAGTGAAGCATCGGGATCCATAACTAGAGTCACGGGAATGGTTCAAACATAGTTAGTAAGAAGAGTGAGTCTTCTTGTACTTAAGTCGGCATTGTGCCTTTTGTACTAATTCCGATGCAATTTCTGTGTTTCATCGTCAATAAGAAGGTCCAAGGGATGCAGTAAACCTGAAGTGAAGGATCGGAATCTATAACGAGTGTCACAGGAATGGTTCAAAGCATAGACAGTAAGAAAAGTCAGTCGTCTTGTACTTTAGTCGGCATTGTGCCTTTTCTATATAATTCCGATGCAATTTCTGTGTTTCATCGAGAATAAGAAGGCCAGAGGGTTACAGTAAACCTGAAGTGAAGCATCCCAATCTATAAATAGTGTCGCAGGAATAATTCAAAACATGCTCAGTAAAAAGAGTCAGTCTTCTTGTACTTAAGTCGGCATTGTGCCTTTTGTATTTAATTCCGATGCAATTTCCGTGTTTCATCGTGAATAAGAAGGTCGGATGGATACAGTAAACCTGAAGTGAAGCATCGGAATCTATAACTAGTGTCACAGGAATGGTTCAAAACATAGACAGTATGATGAGTCAGTCTTCTTGCACTTAAGTCGGCATTGTGCCTTTTGTATTAAATTCCGATGCAATTTCTGTGTTTCATCGTCAATGAGAAGATCAGAGGGATACAATAAACCTGAAGTAAAGCATCGGAATCTATACCTAGTGTCACAGGAATGGTTCAAATCATAGACATTAAGAAGAGTCAGTTTACTTGTTCTTAAGTCGGCATTGTGCCTTTTGTATATAATACCGATGCAATATCTGTGTTTCATCGTCAATACGAAGGTCCAAGGGATACAGTAAACCTGAAGTGAAGCAACGGAATCTATAACTAGTGTCACAGGAATGGTTCAAAACATAGGCAGTGAGAAGAGTCAGTCTTCTTGTACTTAAGTCGGCATTGTGCCTTTTGTATTTAATTCCGAAGCAATTTCTGTGTTTCATCGTCAATAAGAAGGTCCAAGGGATACAGTTAACCTGAAGTGAAGCATCGGAATTATGAACTGGTCTCACAGGAATGGATCAAAACATAGACAGTAAGATGAGTCAGTCTTCTTGTATTTAGGTCTTCATTGAGACTTATGTATTTAATTCCGATGCAATTTCTGTGTTTCATCGTCAATAAGAAGATCCAAGGGAAAAAGTAAACCTGAAGTGAAGCTTCGGAATCTAAAAGTCGTCTCACAGGAAAGGTTCAAAACATACACAGTAAGAAGGGTCAGCCTTATTGTACTTAAGTCGACATTGTGCCTTTTGTGTTTGATTCCGATGCAATCTCTGTGTTTCATCGTGAATACGTAGGTCCAAGGGCTACAGTAAACCTGAGGTGAAGTATCGGAATCTAAAACTGGTCTCACAGGAGAGATTCAAAACATAGACAGTAAGAAGAGTCAGTCTTCTTTTACTTAAGTCGGCATTGTGCCTTTTGTATTTAATTCCGATGCAATTTCTGTGTATCTTCGTCAATACGAAGGTCCAAGAGATACAGTAAACCTGAAGTGAAGCATCGGAATATATAACTAGTGTCACAGGAATGGTTCAAAACATAGCCAGTAAGAAGAGTCAGCCATCTTGTTCTTAAGTAGGCATTGTGGCGTTTCTATTTAATTCCGTGGCAATTCGTGTGTTTCATCGTCAATAAGAAGGTCAGAGGCATACAGTAAACCTGAAGTGAAGCATTGGGATCTATAACTAGAGTCACGGGAATGGTTCAAAACATAGTCAGTAAGGACAGTCGGTCTTCTTGTACTTAAGTCGGCATTGTGCCTTTTGTATTTAATTCCGATGCAATTTCTGTGTTTCATCGTCAATAAGAAGGTCAGAGAGATACAGTAAACCTGAAGTGAAGCATCCGAATCCATAACTAGTGTCACAGGAATGGTTCAAAACGTAGTCAGAAAAAAGAGTCAGTCTTCTGGTACTTAAGTCAGCGTTGTGCCTTTTTCATTTACATCCGATGCAATTTCAGTGTTTCATCGTCAATAAGAAGGTCAGAGGGATATAGTAAACCTGAAGTGAAGCATCGGAATCTATAACTAGTGTCACAGAAATGGTTCTAATCATAGTCAGTAAGAAGAGTCAGTCTTTTTGTAATTAAGTCGGTATTGTGCCTTTTGTGTTTAATTCCGATGCAATTTCTGTGTTTCATCGTCAATAAGAAGGTCCAAGAGATACAGTAAACCTGAAGTGAAGCATCGGAATCAATAACTAGTGTCACAGGAATGGTTCAAAACATAGTCAGTAAGATGAGTCAGTCTTCTTGTACTTAAGTCGGCATTGCGCCTTTTGTATTTAATTCCGATGCAATTTCTGTGTTTCATCGTCAATAAGAAGATCAAAGGGAAACAGTAAACTTGAAGTGAAGCATCGGAATATATATCTAGTGTCACAGGAATGGTTCAAAACATAGCCAGTAAGAAGAGTCAGCCATCTTGTTCTTAAGTAGGCATTGTGGCGTTTCTATTTAATTCCGTTGCAATTCGTGTGTTTCATGGTCACTAAGAAGGTAAGAGGGATACAGTAAACATGAAGTGAAGCATCGGGATCCATAACTAGAGTCACGGGAATGGTTCAAACATAGTTAGTAAGAAGAGTGAGTCTTCTTGTACTTAAGTCGGCATTGTGCCTTTTGTACTAATTCCGATGCAATTTCTGTGTTTCATCGTCAATAAGAAGGTCCAAGGGATGCAGTAAACCTGAAGTGAAGCATCGGAATCTATAACGAGTGTCACAGGAATGGTTCAAAGCATAGACAGTAAGAAAAGTCAGTCGTCTTGTACTTTAGTCGGCATTGTGCCTATTCTATATAATTCCGATGCAATTTCTGTGTTTCATCGAGAATAAGAAGGCCAGAGGGTTACAGTAAACCTGAAGTGAAGCATCCCAATCTATAAATAGTGTCGCAGGAATAATTCAAAACATGGTCAGTAAAAAGAGTCAGTCTTCTTGTACTTAAGTCGGCATTGTGCCTTTTGTATTTAATTCCGATGCAATTTCCGTGTTTCATCGTGAATAAGAAGGTCGGATGGATACAGTAAACCTGAAGTGAAGCATCGGAATCTATAACTAGTGTCACAGGAATGGTTCAAAACATAGACAGTAAGATTAGTCAGTCTTCTTGTACTTAAGTCGGCATTGTGCCTTTTGTATTTAATTCCGATGCAATTTCTGTGTTTCATCGTCAATAAGAGGATCAGAGGGATACAGTAGACCTGAAGTGAAGCATCGGAATCTATAACTAGTGTCACAGGAATGGTTCAAAACAAAGACAGTAGGAAGAGTCAGTCTTCTTGTACTTAAGTCGGCATTATGCCTTCTGTATTTAATTCCGATGCAATATCTGTGTTTCATCGTCAATGAGAAGGTCCAAGGGATACAGTAAACCTGAAGTGAAGCACCGGAATTAAAAACTGGTCTCACAGGAATGGTTCAAAACATAGACAGTAAGATGAGTCAGTCTTCTTGTATTTTGGTCTTCATTGTGACTTTTGTATTTAATTCCGATGCAATTTCTGTGTTTCATCGTCAATAAGAAGGTCCAAGGGAAACAGTAAACCTGAAGAGAAGCATCGGAATCTATAACTAAAGTCACAGGAATGGTTCAAACATACTCAGTAAGAAGTGTCAGCCTTATTGTACTTAAGTCTGCATTGTGCCTTTTGTGTTTGATTCCGATGCAATCTCTGTGTTTCATCGTAAATACGAAGGTCCAAGGGGTACAGTAAACCTGAGGTGAAGTATCGGAATCTAAAACTGGTCTCACAGGAGAGATTCAAAAGATAGACAGTAAGAAGGGTAAGTCTTCTTGTACTTAAGTCGGCATTGTGCCTTTTGCATTTAATTCCGATGCAATTTCTGTGTTTCTTCGTCAATAAGAAGGTCCAAGAGATACAGTAAACCTGAAGTGAACCATCGGAATCTATAAGTAGTGTCACAGGAATGGTTCAATACATAGCCAGTAAGGAGAGTCAATCATCTTGTACTTAAGTAGGCATTGTGGCGTTTCTATTTAATTCCGTTGGAGTTTCTGTGTTTCATCGTCAATAAGAAGGTCAGAGGGATACAGTAAACCTGAAGTGAAGCATCGGGATCTATTACTAGAGTCAAGGGAATGGTTTAAACATAGTCAGTAAGAAGAGTCAGTCTTCTTGTACTTAAGTCGGCATTGTGCCTTTTGAATTTAATTCCGTTGCAATTTCTGTGTTTCATCGTCAATAAGAATTTCCGAGGGATACAGTAAACCTGGAGTGAGGCATCAGAATCTATAACTAGTGTCACAGGAATGGTTTTAAACATAGACAGTAAGAAGAGTCAGTCTTCTTGTACTTAAGTCGGCATTGTGCCTTTTGTATTTAATTCCTATGCAATTTCTGCGTTTCATCGTCAATAAGAAGGTCCAAGGGATACAGTAAGCCTGAACTGAAGCATCGGAATTACGAACTATTCTCACAGGAATGGATCAAAACATAGACAGTAAGATGAGTCAGTCTTCTTGTATTTAGGTCTTCATTGAGACTTATGTATTTAATTCCGATGCAATTTCTGTGTTTCATCGTCAATAAGAAGGTCCAAGGGAAACAGTAAACCTGAAGTGAAGCATCGGAATCTAAAAGTCGTCTCACAGGAAAGGTGCAAAACATAGACAGTAAGAAGTGTCAGCCTTATTGTACTTAAGTCGGCATTGTGCCTTTTGTGTTTGATTCCGATGCAATCTCTGTGTTTCATCGTGAATACGAAGGTCCAAGGGGTACAGTAAACCTGAGGTGAAGCATCGGAATCTAAAACTGGCCTCACAGGAGAGATTCAAAACATAGACCGTATGAAGAGTCAGTCTTCTTTTACTTAAGTCGGCATTGAGCCTTTTGTATTTAATTCCGTTGCAATTCGTGTGTTTCATCGTCAACAAGAAGGTAAGAGGGATACAGTAAACCTGAAGTGAAGCATCGGGATCTATAACTAGAGTCACGGGAATGGCTCAAACATAGTCAGTAAGAAGAGTCAGTCTTCTTGTACTTAAGTCGGCATTGTGCCTCTTGTACTAATTCCGATGCAATTTCTGTGTTTCATCGTCAATAAGACGGTCCAAGGGATGCAGTAAACCTGAAGTGAAGCATCGGAATCTATAACGAGTGTCACAGGAATGGTTCAAAGCATAGACAGTAAGAAAAGTCAGTCGTCTTGTACTTAAGTCGGCATTGTGCCTTTTCTATTTAATTCCGATGCAATTTCTGTGTTTCATCGTGAATAAGAAGGTCAGATGGATACAGTAAACCTGAAGTGAAGCATCCGAATCTATAACTAGTGTCACAGGAATGGTTCAAAACGTAGTTAGTAAAAAGAGTCAGTCTTCTTGTACCTAAGTCGGCATTGTGCCTTTTTGATTTAATTACGATGCAATTTCAGTGTTTCATCGTCAATAAGAAGGTCAGAGGGATACAGTAAACCTGAAGTGAAGCATCGGAATCCAAAACTAGTGTCACAGGAATGGTTCAAAACATAGACAGTAGGAATAGTCAGTCTTCTTGTACTTAAGTCGACATTGTGCCTTTTGTATTTAATTCCGATGCAATTTCTGTGTTTCATCGTCAATAAGAAGGTCCAAGGTATACAGTAAACCTGAAGTGAAGCATCGCATTTTATAACTAGTGTCACAGGAATAGTTCAAAGCATAGTCAGTAAGATGAGTCAGTTGTCTTGTACGTAGGTCGGCATTGTGCCTTTTCTATTTAAATCCGATGCTATTTCTGTGTTTC
Organism: Schistocerca piceifrons; assembly: GCF_021461385.2. Classification (NCBI taxonomy): domain Eukaryota; kingdom Metazoa; phylum Arthropoda; class Insecta; order Orthoptera; family Acrididae; genus Schistocerca; species Schistocerca piceifrons. Next base: position 304,932 of record NW_025727435.1, on the reverse strand, counting down.
ATCGTCAATAAGAAGGTGAGAGGGATACAGTAAACCTGAAGTGAAGCATCGGAATCTATAGCTAGTGTCACAGGAATGGTTCAAAACATAGTCAGTAAGAAGCGTCAGTCTTCTTGTACTTAAGTCGGCATTGTGCCTTTTGTATTTAATACCATTGCAATTTCTGTGTTTCATCGTCAATAAGAATTTCCGAGGGATACAGTAAACCTGGAGTGAGGCATCAGAATCTATAACTAGTGTCACAGGAATGGTTTTAAACATAGACAGTAAGAAGAGTCAGTTTTATTGTTCTTAAGTCGGAATTGTGCCTTCTGTACTTCATTCCGATGCAATTTCTGTGTTTCATCGTGAATAAGTAGGTCGATGGGATACAGTAGACCTGAATTGATGCATTGGAATCTATAACTAGTGTCACAGGAATGGTTCAAAGCATAGACAGTAAGAAGAGTCAGTCTTCTTGTACTTAAGTCGGCATTGTGCCTTTTGTATTTAATTCCGATGCAATTTCTGTGTTTCATCGTGAATAAGATGGTCAGAGGGATACAGTAAACCGGAAGTGAAGCATCCGAATCTATAACTCGTGTCACAGGAATGGTTAAAAACGTAGTCAGTAAAAAGAGTCAGTCTTCTTGTACTTAAGTCGGCATTCTGCCTTTTTCATTTAATTCCGATGCAATTTCTGTGTTTCATCGTCAATAAGAAGGTCAGAGGGATACAGTAAACCTGAAGTGAAGCATCGGAATCTATAACTAGTGTCACAAGAATGGTTCTAATCATAGTCAGTAAGAAGAGTCAGTCTTTTTGTACTTAAGTCGGCATTGTGTTTTTTGTGTTTAATTCCGATGCAATTTCTGTGTTTCATCGTCAATACGAAGGTCCAAGAGATACAGTAAACCTGAAGTGAAGCATCGGAATCTATAACTAGTGTCACAGGAATGGTTCAAAACATAGACAGTAGGAAGAGTCAGTCTTCTTGTACTTAAGTCGGCATTGTGCCTTTTGTATTTAATTCCGATGCAACATCTTTGTTTCATCGTCAATGAGAAGGTCCAAGGGATACAGTAAACCTGAAGTGAAGCATCGGAATCTATAACTAGTGTCACAAGAATGGTTTAAAACATAGACAGTAAGAAGAGACAGTCTTCTTGTACTTAAGCTGGCATTGTGCCTTTTGTATTTTATTCCGATGCAATTTATGTGTTTCATCGTGAATAAGAAGGTCCAAGGGATACAGTAAACCTGAAGTGAAGCATCAGAATCCGTAACATGTGTCACAGGAATGGTTCAAAACATAGTCAGTAAGAAGCGTCAGTCTTCTTGTACTTAAGTCGGCATTGTGCCTTTTGTACACTCCTGGAAATTGAAATAAGAACACCGTGAATTCATTGTCCCAGGAAGGGGAAACTTTATTGACACATTCCTGGGGTCAGATACATCACATGATCACACTGACAGAAACACAGGCACATAGACACAGGCAACAGAGCATGCACAAAGTGGGCACTAGTACAGTGTATATCCACCTTTCGCAGCAATGCAGGCTGCTATTCTCCCATGGAGACGATCGTAGAGATGCTGGATGTAGTCCTGTGGAACGGCTTGCCATGCCATTTCCACCTGGCGCCTCAGTTGGACCAGCGTTCGTGCTGGACGTGCAGACCGCGTGAGACGACGCTTCATCCAGTCCCAAACATGCTCAATGGGGGACAGATCCGGAGATCTTGCTGGCCAGGGTAGTTGACTTCCACCTTGTAGAGCACGTTGGGTGGCACGGGATACATGCGGACGTGCATTGTCCTGTTGGAACAGCAAGTTCCCTTGCCGGTCTAGGAATGGTAGAACGATGGGTTCGATGACGGTTTGGATGTACCGTGCACTATTCAGTGTCCCCTCGACGATCACCAGTGGTGTACGGCCCGTGTAGGAGTTCGCTCCCCACACCATGATGCCGGGTGTTGGCCCTGTGTGCCTCGGTCGTATGCAGTCCTGATTGTGGCGCTCACCTGCACGGCGCCAAACACCCATACGACCATCATTGGCACCAAGGCAGAAGCGACTCTCATCGCTGAAGACGACACGTCTCCATTCGTCCCTCCATTCACGCCTGTCGCGACACCACTGGAGGCGGGCTGCACGATGTTGGGGCGTGAGCGGAAGACGGCCTAACAGTGTGCGGGACCGTAGCCCAGCTTCATGGAGACGGTTGCGAATGGTCCTCGCCGATACCCCAGGAGCAACAGCGTCCCTAATTTGCTGGGAAGTGGCGGTGCGGTCCCCTACGGCACTGCGTAGGATCCTACGGTCTTGGCGTGCATCCGTGCGTCGCTGCGGTCCGGTGCCAGGTCGACGGGCACGTGCACCTTCCGCCGACCACTGGCGACAACATCGATGTACTGTGGAGACCTCACGCCCCACGTGTTGAGCAATTCGGCGGTACGTCCACCCGGCCTCCCGCATGCCCACTATACGCCCTCGCTCAAAGTCCGTCAACTGGACATACGGTTCACGTCCACGCTGTCGCGGCATGCTACCAGAGTTAAAGACTGCGATGGAGCTCCGTATGCCACGGCAAACTGGCTGACACTGACGGCGGCGGTGCACAAATGCTGCGCAGCTAGCGCCATTCGACGGCCAACACCGCGGTTCCTGGTGTGTCCGCTGTGCCGTGCGTGTGATCATTGCTTGTACAGCCCTCTCGCAGTGTCCGGAGCAAGTATGGTGGGTCTAACACACCGGTGTCAATGTGTTCTTTTTTCCATTTCCAGGAGTGTATTTAATTCCATTGCAATTTCTGTGTTTCATCGTCAATAAGAATTTCCGAGGGATACAGTAAACCTGGAGTGAGGCTTCAGAATCTATAACTAGTTTCACAGGAATGGTTTTAAACATAGACAGTAAGAAGAGTCAGTTTTATTGTTCGTAAGTCGGAATTGTGCCTTCTGTACGTCATTCCGATGCAATTTCTGTGTTTCATCGTGAATAAGTAGGTCGATGGGATACAGTAGACCTGAATTGATGCATCGGAATCCATAACTAGTGTCACAGGAATGGTTCAAAGCATAGACAGTAAGAAGAGTCAGTCTTCTTGTACTTAAGTCGGCATTGTGCCTTTTGTATTTAATTCCGATGCAATTTCTGTGTTTCGTCGTAAATAAGAAGGTCAGAGGGGTACCGCAAACCTGAAGTGAAGCATCGGAATCTATAACTAGAGTCACAGGAATGGTTCAAAACATAGACAGTAAGAAGAGTCAGTCTTCTTGTACTTAAGTCGGCATTGTGCCTTTTGTATTTAATTCCGATGCAATTTACGTGTTTCATCGTCAATAAGAAGGTCAGAGGGATACAGTAAACCTGAAATGAAACATCGGAATCTATAACTAGTGTCACAGGAATGGTTCTAATCATAGTCAGTAAGGAGAGTCAGTCTCTTTGTACTTAAGTCGGCATTGTGCCTTTTGTGTTTAATTCCGATGCAATTTCTGTGTTTCTTCGTCAATAAGAAAGTCCAAGAGATACAGTAAACCTGAAGTGAAGTATCAAAATCTATAACCAGTGTCACAGGAATGGTTCAATACATAGCCAGTAAGGAGAGTCAATCATCTTGTACTTAAGTAGGCATTGTAGCGTTTCTATTTAATTCCGTTGGAGTTTCTGTGTTTCATCGTCAATAAGAAGGTCGGAGGGATACAGTAAACCTGAAGTGAAGCATCGGGATCTATAACTAGAGTCAAGGATATGGTTCAAAACATAGTCAGTAAGAAGAGTCAGTCTTCTTGTACTTAAGTCGGCATTGTGCCTTTTGCATTTAATTCCGATGCAATTTCTGTGTTTCATCGTCAATAAGAAGGTCCAAGGGATACAGTAAAACTGAAGTGAAGCATCGGAAGCTATAACTAGAGTCACAGGAACGGTTCAAAGCATAGACAGTAAGAAAAGTCAGTCGTCTTGTACTTAAGTCGGCATTGTGCCTTTTCTATTTAATTCCGATGCAATTTTTGTGTTACATCGTGAATAAGAGGGTCAGAGGGATACAGTAAACCTGAACTGAAGCATCCGAATCTATAACTGTTGTCACAGGAATGGTTCAAAACATAGTCAATAAAAAGAATCAGTCTTCTTGTCCTTAAGTCAGCATTGTGCCTTTTGTATTTAATTCCGATGCAATTTCTGTGTTTCATCGTCAATAAGAAGGTCCAAGGGATACAGTAAAACTGAAGTGAAGCATCGGAAGCTATAACTAGTGTCACAGGAACGGTTCAAAGCATAGACAGTAAGAAAAGTCAGTCGTCTTGTACTTAAGTCGGCATTGTGCCTTTTGTATTTAATTCCGATGCAATTTCTGTGTTTCATCGTCAATAAGGAGGTCCAAGGGATACAGTAAACCTGAAGTGAAGCAACGGAATCTATAACTAGTGTCACAGGAATGGTTCAAAACATAGTCAGTAAGAACGGTCAGTCTTCTAGCCCTTAAGTCGGCATTGTGTCTTTTGTATTTAATTCCGATGCAATTTCTGTGTTTCATCGTCAATAAGAAGGTCCAAGGGATACAGTAAACCTGGAGTGTAGCATCGGAATCTATAACTAGTGTCACAGGAATGGTTCAAAACATAGATAGTAGGAAGAGTCGGTCTTCTTGTACTGAAGTCGGCATTGTGCCATTTGTATTTAATTCCGATGCAATTTCTATGTTTCATCAACAAAAACAAGGTCAGAGGGATACAGTAAACCTGAAGTAAAGCATCGGAACCCAAAACTAGTATCACAGGAATGGTTCAAATCATAGACAGTAGGAGTAGTCAGTCGTCTTGTACTTAAGTCGATATTGTGCCTTTTGTATTTAATTCCGATGCAATTTCTGTGTTTCATCGTGAATAAGAAGGTCAGAGGGATACAGTAAACCTGAAGTGAAGCATCGGAATCCAAAACTAGTGT